>NC_045450.1:54869955-55027079 GCF_002776525.5 Piliocolobus tephrosceles | reverse complement strand
AGAAAACCAAACACCGCATGTTCTCACTCATAGGTGGGAACTGAACAATGAGCTCACTTGGACTCGGGAAGGGGAACATCACACACTGGGGCCTATCATGGGGAGGGGGGAGGGGGGAGGGATTGCATTGGGGAGTTATACCTGATATAAATGATGAATTGATGGGTGCTGACGAGTTGATGGGTGCAGCACACCAACATGGCACATGTATACATATGTAACCTGCACGTTATGCACATGTACCCTAGAACTTAAAGTATAATAAAAAATAAATAAATAAATAAATAAAAATAAAAAATAAAAAAAAAAAAAGAAAATGTGGTACATGCACACCATGGAATACTATACCGTCATAAAAAGGAATAAGACCATGTCCTTTGCTGGGACATGGATGGAGCTAGAAACCATTATCCTCAGCAAACTAACAAAGGAACAGAAAACCAAACACTGCATGGTCTGACTTATAAGTGGAAGCTGATTGATGAGAACACATGGACATAGGGAGGTGAACAACACACACTGGGCCCCTGTTGGTGGGTGGAAGGGGGAGCATCGGGAAGAACAGCTAATGGATGCTGGGCTGAGTTCCTGAGTGAGGGGATGATCTGTGCAGTAAACCACCATGGCACATTTTTACTTATGTAACAAACCTGTACATCCTGCACATGGACCCTGAACTTAAAAGTTGAAAAAAAATAAAAAAGCAAAAACAATAGGAACGGTTGTATACTTCCCTGTTAGTCTGAGTCCCCCGAGACAAGGATGTGTGTACCGCTGGTTGATTTGGGAGGTGATTTTCAGGAGGCACCATGACGGAGTAGGGAATTGAGACAAGTAAAGCTAATGAGAGGTGCATGACGGGCTAACATTGTGGGCAACTGAGGTTCAGTCCCCCTTGAGATCTTCTGAGAGCCCATGCGGAACACGCCACTGAGTTGTTCCCTAGAAGGGTGAAAAGTGGGAGTATTTATCCATTGACTCCCAGACCTCATTGGTTGGGGGTCCCTTCTAGGGGCCATAGTTTCACAGGATACCTGGTCTGCCCACACAGGGCCACGCCCTCCCACTGCTGGAGAATGTGCTCAAGCAGCAAGTGGCAGGAAGTTTGCCGTATGGACAGGAACTATCTACAGGTGACCTCTTGGGTAGCTGCTGGTATCTGGGTGGGCGGGTGCATGTGTGTGCACATATCCATGTAAAATTGGTGCAGAAGCCAGCTTCTGACATGAGGAAGAAGCACTAGAATTATTCCTTCTGCTGTTAGACACAAAGATGCTCACAATTACCACTCTATTTAACACCATATTAAACCAACACAAGTAGACCAGAGAAGAAAACTAGACGCATAAGATTGGAAAGAGGCAAAGCTATCTCTAGTTTGAGATGATATGATTTTGTACTCATAAGCCCAATAAAGAAACTGAAATAGCACAACAAAATATAAGATAATTCAGTAAAATAGCAGTATGTAAAATTAATTAAAAAGAAATCATGGCCAGGCATGGTGGCCCATCACTTTAGGAGGCTGAGGTGGGAGGACTGCTTGAGCCCAGGAGTCCAAGACCAGCCTGGGCAACATAGAGAGACCCTGTCTCTACAAAAAATTACAAAAGTAGCCAGGCATAGTGGCATGCAACTGGAGTCCCAGCTACTAGGGAGGCTGAGGTAGGAGGATCCCTTGAGCCTGAAAAGTGGAGATTGCAGTGAGCTATGATTGCACCACTGTGCTCCAGCCTGGGTGACAGAGTGAAACCAGGAAGAAAGAGAGGAGAGGAGGGGAGGGAGGGGAGGAGAGAGGAGAAGGAGCGAGGGAGGGAAGATAGGCAGGCAGGCAGGTGATAGAGAGAGAGAAAGAGAGACAGAGAGAGAGAGAGAGAAATCATTACCCTTTATAGAGTAAAACACCAGTGAGAACATATAATAGGATGGAATACCCCACTTTCAGCTAGGAGCAAACTTAACTAAAAATGAGTGAAACCAAATAATATGAGAAAAAATTTGAAGCATTACTAATGGCTTTAAAAGTATTCAGAAAAATAAACAGCATATTCTTGGAAAGAAAGACTCAAAGTCAATTCTTCTTAATTTAAAGCAATCCAACAAAAATAACAGCAGGATTTTTTTCTGGAACGAGGCAAATTGATTCTAAAATTAACATGGAAACATAACATTTTAAATAGCTAGAAAATGAAGAGAAATGATAGAACAGACCTACTAGGTATCAAAATACACCAATTTAAAATGTGCAATTGGTATTTGAAGAAACATACAAGCATATGGAACAGAATAGAAAGTCCGCAAATAGACCAAAATGTATAAAGGAATGTATTATATCATAAAGAGGACATTCCAAACTACTGAGATGAAGAAGGGCATTTTAATAAATTACAGTGGGACAACTGGGTGGCAGTCTGGGGAAAAAAGATAAAGTAAGTCCCCTACTTCACATTGTGCACAAGTATAAATTCCAAAAGAACTCAATGTTAAAAGGTAGAAAATGAAGTGCTAGAAGTGCTAAAGATTAAAAATGGAGTGGGGAAGGCCTTTGCAAGTAAGACTTCAAAATTCGGAAGCAATATAAGGTTGATAAATTCGACTAAAAAAATTCAAAACCTTCTGCATGCCAAAAAAAAATACATATCATAAGCAAAATTAAAAGGCAAATGACTAATTTGGAGAAGATTGGGGAGGTTATAATTTATATTACAAAGACTGAGCTCCCTAATTTATAAAGATTACCTGGCATGGCACAGTGGCTCACACCTGTAATCCCAGCACTTTGGGAGGCCGAGGCGGGCAGATCACGAGGTCAAGAGATGGAGACCATCTGGGTCAACACGTGAAACCCCATTTCTACTAAAACTACAAAAAAAAAAAAAAATTAGCCAGGCATGGTGGCGGGTACCTGTAGTCCCAGCTACTTGGGGGGCTGAGGCAGGAGAATCACTTGAACCTGGGAGGCGGAGGTTGCAGTGAGCCAAGATTGTACCACTGCACTCTAGCCTGGTGAAAGAGTGAGACTCTGTCTGAAAGAAAAAAAAAAATTACCTACAATTCAGAAAGAAAATGACCAACAATTTGAAATAAAGATGACAACAATTTGAAATAAAGAGTCCTTGCAGGCGTTGGAGGCAGGATGCATGAAAATGGCCATCAAGCATATGAAAAATGTCTCAACCTTGCTCACAGTAAGATAAAGGTCGATAAAACTACACTGAGATACATACCATTTACCACCTATTAGAGTGGCAAAAATCCAAAACTCTGACAACACTCTCGTCGGTGGGGCTGAAGGGAAAAGATATCTAACACACTTTGCTGGTGAGAAAGAGAAAATGGTGCAGCTCCCATGGAGAGCAATCTGGCCATTTCTACCAAAACACAACTGCACCTGCCTTTTCACCTAGCAATCCTACTTCTGGGAATCTATCCCACAGATAGATCCACCCACATTAAATGGCATACATAGAAGATTATGCATTACAACATTATTTGACATAGCACAAGATTCGAAATGATCCAACGGCCCATGAATAGAAGACTGACTGAAGAAACTATGGATATATTAACCCAATCAAACACTATGAAATCAAAGGAAAGTATGAACAGTATTTCTACTTAGTGATGTGGAAAGATCTCCAAAATATTTGCTTTAAAAAAAAAAAAAAAACAAAAGTTAAAGCTAATTGTGTAGTATGCTCCCTTTTCCAAAACATAAATAAATAAATATACATTTATATTTGTTTTCCTTTGATGAAAGATACACTGAAAAAATAAACAGGAATCTAATAGAAATTGTTACCAATGGAGGGCAGAACAATGAGGAGGGAAGGGGATGGAAGCAAGAATTCTGAGTGTAACTTTTAATTATTTTTAATTTTGAATTATGTAAATGTATTACCTAAAATAAAAAATAACAATCCGAAATATTCCAGAGAGGAAAACATACATAACCTACAAGGAAATAAGAAACAAACTGATTTCAGATTTCTGATGGAACAATATAACACTAATATCCAAAGAGAAAAAGATGTGAATCTAAAATTCTGTAAGAGGTAAAAATATTTTTCAAAATAAAGACCTTTCTAACATGCAAAGACTGTTTGTCATATACAAACTCTCTAACAAGTTTCTCATACTCACTGCAGCAGCACATATACTAGAATGGAAATGAAGGATAACATGCAAATTTGTGAAACATTCCATAATTTTCCAAAAAAAAAAATTTAAATCAATATTTTTAAAAATAATTTTTAACAAATGCACTCCAGGAAGAAAAAAAGAATCTGAGAGAGAAACTGGTTATAAAAAGCAGGGGTGAGCATAAAACCTGGAAAACTAATTACATTTAAATAAATGTTGATTGCAAAGAAAAATATCTTTTAACAATTTGGAACTAAAGACTTGAAAAATGTTAGAGAAGATAGGAAGTAAAGAAAAGGAAGTAAAAATACATCAGAGTTTTCACCTTATTCAGGGACAGGGGTAGGGTAGTTGTCTTAGTCCCTCTGTACCAGTCAGGGTTCTCTAGAGGGACACAACTAATAGGAGATAGATATATATATATATATCCCCCCATATATATAGATATCTCCATATATATATATGTCGCTCCACATATAGGAGTTTATTAACTTGCACAAGGTTCCACAATAGGCCGTTTGCAAACTGAGGAGCAAGGAGAACAAGCTCAATTCTCAAAACTGAAGAACTTGGAGTCCGATATTCAGGGGCAAGAAGCGTCCAGCACAAGAGAAAGATGTAGGCTGGGAGGTTAGGCCAGTTTAGTCTTTTCAAGTTTTTCTGCCCGCTTTATATTCTAGCCACACTGCCAGCTGATTAGATGGTGCCCTCCCAGATTAAAGGTGGGTCTGCCTTTTTCAGCCCCACTGACTCAAATGTGAATCTCCTTTGGCAACACCCTCAAAGACACACCCAGGATCAATACTTTGCATTCTTCAATCAAATCAAGTTGACACTCAATATTAACCATCACACCATCTATGCTGCTATAACAAGATATCTGAGACTGGGTAATTTACAAAGAACAGAAACTTATTTTCTCACAGTTCTGAAGACCGGGAAGTCCAAGATCAAGGCACCAGCATGCTCAGTTGTCTGGCGGGGGCTGTTCTCTGCTTCTAAGGTGGTGCCTTGAGCTCCATCCTGTGCAGTGGAGAGGCGTGCTGTGTCCTCACATGATGGAGGAGCAAAAGAAAGTGAACTCATTCCCTCCAGCCCTTTTGTAAGGGTTCTAATCCCATCCATGAGGGCTGAGCCTTCGAAACCAAACACCACTTAAAGATTCCACGTCACATGGGCTATTAAGTTTCAACACCTGAATTTTGGACGGGACACATTCAAAACATAGCAGTAGTTTACATGATGGTGGGAAGTATAACACACATATAACACACGTATAATCAGTACGTGTGTTAAAAGTCTAAGTGTAACTACTAGAAGAATAGGAATGGGAGGTATAACTTAGAAACTTAGAAGAAAAAATGGAATAAAATAGATGATGGTATAATCCAGTCAACCAAAAATAGGCAGAAAGAGGGGAAACTAAAATGGCACAGTGTAACAGAAAAATAAATAAATAAGTTCAAACACATTGGTAATAATAATCTGGGTGAAGGATGAATTATATATTAAAATAGAATTTTCATTTTGCAATAAAAAAAACCACAGGCTATTTTTTAAAGGCATACCTAAAGATGACAGAAAGAGAGAAGACAAGAGTATAAGAAAAGATATACCAAGCAATTCTAAACGTCAGGAAAAAAGGTAGAATTTTAGGCAAATGCAGTAAAAGGATAAAAAGGGATGTTTGCCAAGAAGATGTAACATATAAACTTTTGGGTATATTTGACAATTGCAGCTTTCAGGAACCAGTAGATAAAATAGATGAACAAAAAGTAAGAATATAGAGTATTTGGCTAATCTAATTAACAGGTTTGATCTAATAGATATAGAATAACACAATAAAGAACATCCTTCTCAAACACTCAGGATGCTCACAAAAGAAAATTGATCATATATTAGGTCATGAAGAAAAATCTCATCGACTCCCATAAGGCAGAAATCATATAAGCTATATTGATTGATCACAATGAAATAAAATTAGATTCATCATCAAAAAGATAGACAAAAAAAATCCATAGACTTAGAAACTGTAAAACTCCCTTGAGAATAACTCTTACGTTTAGGAGGAAAATCAATACAGAACTTACAAACTACATTTAGAAATGAATGACGATGAGGCCATCATGATTTAGGTAAAACAGTATTTAAGGAAAACTTAAAAGCACTTCTGGCCCTGCTCTTCCACTTCTTGGTATCTTCCTCAAAGGAACGTTTTCACCGTGCACCAAGACTTGTACAAAGGCTTTTATTGCACTACTGTTTGTCATGGTTAGCCGTTCCTCTATTGATGAACACAGGTTTTTTTCCAGGTCTTTCTAGCACCATGCTATGGAATACCATACAACAGTTAAACAGAATGAAATAGTTATGTGTGCTGAAATGGTAATACTTTCAAGGCATAATGTTAAGTAAAATAGACAAAATGCAGAAATAAAGGAGATGTGATACTTATTACATTATGACAATTTAACAAAAATCAAAACTGTTGTATTTCTACAAGTACATATTCTATTTTACAGAGAAAAATATCAGGAAGGATAGATGTTGAACAGTGTACTGCTTTTCAGGAAGGAAATAGGATAGAAGGAAAGATCAAGGGGACATTCAATTAATTCTACTGTTTGATGGTTTTTTACAACAGAAAGATATTTACTTAATATTTGTGTACTAGCAAAAGAAAGTTCTCTATGTGAATGATTCTAAGGTGATCATACATGAGTCATCTCTTAGAGACAAATTTTGTAGAAACCACTCAGTCAGCTTGTATAATAATTTTTGCCCAGGCAAGTTTTTACTGATAAAGCTAGCTTCTTTTGATTTAGAACCCAAAGGGAAAGTAAGGCATTAGATGATTTTCATTGTGCTTTGTTAATTACATCATTTCACATTTCTAAATTACAGACTAGAAAAATAGCTAAGATAGAAGGGGCAGAAGAACTTAACTGAAGCCCTATTTTACAAACTCTATTTATTGTTTAGAAATTGTGACGCTATCATCTGTAAAATAAATCTTCAAAGCTCTTACCTTCACCAATATTAACATATTTTATAGCTCTGCATCTTAGGTTCAGCCTTAAACATAGGGGTCTCTTTTAGAAGAAAAACTCATCAATGTCATTAGCAGTGCAAGACAGAAAGCAAAACATAAATGACAAATATGGGAATGAAATAAAATGTTACATGAAGAAAGCACAAGGCAAAAAATGTGTAACCCATTTCACTAGCTGCACAATAAAATATTAAAATAACTCTCAGATACACTGGTTGTTAAATGGGGAGGGGTATGGGTGAATTAAAAAGTTACTCTAATTTAAACAAAATTAATAAAGAAATGTTCTGCATGAGTTTTTTTTTTTTTCCTGTTTCTACTTCTAATCATTTATCATGCAAATGAAAGCAGTAATGGAAAATGTAAAGAAAACAAATTCTGCAATATACTAAAACTAGTATCCAGCAAGAGATAAGATAGAATATCAGAAAGAAGGAGTCTGAAAATTAGCTGTCTGTACAATAACTGGGAGGGAAAATGGTTTTATTTAGCCTGGAGGGATTTTTTTGTAGCAAACTGACTAAATTAAAATCCAGTCTATTAAATCCAGTATCATACTAGAAAATGCCTTTTCCTTGCACTTTTAGATAAATTTTCATTGATCTCATTTTATGCATGATTACATTTTTAATGAGTTATGCAATATTTCCAGGCTAATTTTAAATCCCCTCTCTCCTCTCCCCCTTCCACTTACTGCTTGCTGGATTAACATTTCTGATAAATTGTTGGACCAGAAAGAAGGAGCATTACCAAGATGAAATAAATTACTTCCATTTTTTCTGCAGCTCCAGAGTGATAATAGGAGAATACAAATGCCCACTGTTTAATTATGCCACATCTTCCAATTCATTTCACAAAAACAATTATTTTATTTTTATGTAATAGGCATGTTACCTTGTATTCATTATACATAACCCTGCATGGTGTATAGTCTATTAGAACAAAAAAATTTCACCCTGACATTGATCAGGTCAACTTGGTGTATGGACAGACTAAAAAGGAATAGCCAAGAAGCAATTCATAATATAAAAAGGATATGGAGACAACTGGAAAGCCTACATGCTGACAAATAGTTATTTTTTAAAAGATTCATACTGTTTAAAATTAACCTTCAAGCAAAATACAAAACAATACTGCGCATAAGTGTCTCAAAGAGATCCATTTCTGTATGGGATGGGAGGCTAGGGGAGTTCTTTGAGTACAATCTCCAATATAAGGAAAGTAAGGTCATTTTTCTCTATCTGCATCTTCAGGCCTACATGGCAAGAGGAGAGATGATTTGATGGGAGTCACTGGAATTCCAGCCTCTGTCCAAGAAAGGAAGTCAGAAACCATTAAAGTTGGGACCTGTGACCAAGACATTTGCAAGAGTTCTTGAATATCTTCCCCCCATTGTAGTTATTTTTATAACTCCCTGTCTGATTCCTTGAGATGACTAAGAGGAAAAGTTTTTAAATAGATTAAACTTTCTAATTCAATGACATATTAGATGATTAAAACAAAATTCAGCTCTATGGTGCTTTAAAATTATGGATCTTGAAAGATTGAAACTAAACATGGGAAAAAATTTACCAGGCAAATACTAACCAGAAGAAAGTTGGTAGATGGTGTAATAATATTAGTAATGTACACACATGCACATATGCACATACATACATGCAAATGAGCACACACAAAGCATTAGCTTGTATGTTCCTAATACAATATAGCTTCAAAATATAAAAATTAAAAACTGACAAAAATTAAAAAGAAAAAAATGATAGAGGAAATGACAAAGAAAAGATTGAACACATTAAGTGAAGACCTGAAATATATAAAGAAAAAGGACACAAATAGAACTTTTAGCGATGTAAACTATAATGTTTGAGATGAACAATATACCATATGAGATTAACAGGAGATTAGGCAAAGCAAAAGAAAAGATTGGCAAGCTTCAAGACATAACAACGTGTCTATAAACTAGAACTATAAAATGGAACACCAATTAAAACAAATTAAAAGACAGGAAAAAATGAACAAAACATTAGTGAACTATGAGACAGCCTCAAATGGCCAAATACAACGTAATTGGCATCCCTAAAAGAATGCAGAGGTGATATTTAAAGAAATCATTAATGGCTGAAATGTTTCCAAACTTAAAAACTATAAGCCTATGAATCCAAGAAGCTCAGTGAACTCCAAGCATAAGAAACACAAAATTAAGGCATGTCATAATCAAACTGCTTAATATCAGCAATAAAGAGAAAAATGTTAAAAGCAGTCAGAGAGGATAAAAACAGACATATTGTATATGGAGAAATAGATAAAGGGGAAGGCAGATTTCTCTCTGGAAACAATATAAGCTAGATAATGGTGAACCAACATCTTTAAGATACTGGCTGGAATACAGGGGAGGAAATCAGTGAAAATTGCTAAAAAATGAAGATGAAATAAAGACATTTTCCAGACATACAAATATTGAAAGAATTAATCACCAGAAGACTGACACTATCAGAAATGATAGAAAAGTGCTTCAAAGAGAACACAGGTGAGACCAGATGTACACAAATGAAAGAAGAATCCTAGAAATAGAAACTATAAGAGTAAATATAAAGAATTATTTTAAATTTAAATCTCTTTAAAAGATAATCAACAGCTTAAAGCAAAAATAATAGCAATGTATTATAGATATTTGAACATGTGTAAAAGTGAAATGTATGATCACAGTAGCTCAAAGGCCAGGAGGGGAAGGAGAAATTAAAATATATTATTGTAAGGTTTTTATACTATAAGTAGTACAAAGTCACTTGAAGATACACTATAATATGTTAAAAGTATATAATATAAATTCCAAAGCAACCAATTCTTTAAAAACAGAGCTAATAAGCAAATAAAGTAGAAACATAGAATAATAAAAATATTAATCTAAAAGAATACAGAAATAGAGGACAAAGGGAACAAAGAACAAAAAAGACACACAGAAAACAAATAGCAAGACTTTAGATTCAAATCAATCATATTAGTTCATCACATTAAATGTAAATGGTCTAAGCACCCAAATTAAAAGGCAGAGATTATCAGATTAGGAGGAGAGAAAATAACACCCACTCTGTGCTGCTACTTTTTTTTTTTTTTTTTTTTTTTTTTTGTTGGAATCTCACTCTGTTACCCAGGCTGGAGTGCAGTGGTATGATCTTGGCTCACTGCAAATTCCACCTCCCGGGTTCACACCATTCTCCTACCTCAGCCTCCCGAGTAGCTGGGACTACAGGCACCCATCATCATTTCCAGCTAATTTTTGTGTTTTTAGTAGAGACACGGTTTCAACTTGTTAGCCAGGATGGTCTCAATCTCCTGACCTCGTGATCTGCCCACCTCAGCCTCCCAAAGTGCTGGGATTACGGGCGTGAGCCACTGCACCCAGCCTACATTTTTTTTAAGTAAAAAGGATGGAAAAATATATTCTTACTAATGTAAGTTGAAAGAAAGTGAAAATGGCTATATTAATATCAGCCAAAGTAGATTTCAGAGCAAAAATTATTATCGGGGATGAAAAAGGTCATTGTATAATAATATAGGACTTGATTCATCAAGAAGACATAAAAATAATAAATATTTGTATGTTTAATAACAGAGCTTCAAAATACATGAAGCAAAAACTGAAAGAACTAAAAAGGAAAATAGAGGAATCTACAATTATACTCCAAGATTTTCACTCATTTCAATAATTGATGGAACAAGTAGACAGAAAATTAGTAAAGACATAGAACATATGAAAAATTCTATTAACCGTCTTTATCTAAATGACACTCATAGAATACTCCACCCAATGACAGCAGAATATACATCTGTTTCACATGCCTATGGTATACATAAGATAGACCATATTCAGGATCATAAAAGAAGTCTTAATAAATTTAAAAAGCATTCAAGTCACATAAATGCTTCTCTGGCCACATTGGAATTAAATTAGAAATCAATAATAGAAAGATTTCTAGAAAATCCTCAAATGTTTGAAAACTAAATTATACACTTGAATATAATCCATGGATAAAGGAAGAAATCAAACAGAAATTACACTGTTTGGAATTGAGTGAAAACGAAAGCACAACATATTGAAATCTGTAGCTCTATTCTTCACTGTATTTCTTGGAATCAAACATTTCTTCTAAAACAATGATGGTAACTAGGATTACATTTAGGAGGCTCATCCAGTATTTGAGGTCTAAGATGCAGTACCAATTTCAACATTAACTAAAAATCTTCACCCTGGCATTGAAACAATAGAACAGTATCATCATGACTGCCCAGCTTTTGTACTCATGGTATAAAAAGATGGAAGTTAATCTCCTTATGGTCTTTTTATGATCTTTTTTAGTTATACCTCTATTTGTCTTCTCTGAGAAATAAAAGCAAATTATAATAGGATTGTAGTATTTAAACAAACACCCAACTCTAACCAATTTCTGGATATGTTTGTCATTTCTACCAGAGAAACAGGTTTCAGGGAATTGAAGAGTTATAGTAAAAATCCAAACCTGAGACTGAGTAATTTAACTATTTTTAGTGATAGTGAACAGTAAATACATGACTAGAAATATAAAATATTAACATCAAAGTGAAACATAGAAAGGCTCAGAAAGTACTGAGAGCCTAAAGGAATGTAGCAGAGAGTTTAACAGACTATAAAGCTCACAACAGAACTCGACAAGAATCCAATGCTCAAAATAGTAAAAGTCAATCTTATATTTGTTTAACTCACTGAAAAATTCTCTGTAGTCTGGACAGCCACAGTCTGACTTCAGCAGTGAAAATGTAATTAAGATATGCTAATATTGGACAAAAAAATTAAGACCCAGGAACGTGGAAATGCCTTCCATACCACTCAAGTGGTCAATATTTGAACATAGAATGGTGAGGTTTATTTGGCGGGGTGGAAGAGGATTGTAGAATGGCAGAAGTCCTGAAAAGTGTTTTTGTTATTAGAGAAACAATAAATCACAAAGCTTGGAAGCAGTTTCCGTTAATGGAGACATCTCATAGGCCCTGTCCCAGTCTGCGTGCTGAGAACAAGAATAACTATTTCAGGGAAATTCTCTAAGCAAAATTCAGAGAAATTAAGAAATCTGGTACAGATGAATTTGACAGCAGTTTCAAATAGAAACTTCATAGTAGGGGGATGGTTAATGAATACAAAAATATAGTTAGGTAGAATGAAAAAGATCTAGAATTTGATAGCACAACAGGGTGACAATAGTGAACAACAATTTGTTGTACATTTAAAAATAACTGAAAAGCTATAATTGGAATGTCTGCAACACAAAGAAAGGATAAACGCTTGAGGTGATGGATACTCCATTTACTCTGATGTGATTATTATACATTGTATACCTGTATCAAAATATCTCATGGGCCCCATAAAGAGATAGACCTACTATGTACCCATAAAAACAAAAAATAAATGAAATAAAACAAAATAAAAAAGAAACTTCATAGCAGACCTGGAAAAAAAAAAAAAAACTACAATGTTTCAGTGCCAAAAAAAAAAAAAAAACAGGCCAGGGAGGGTGGCTCACTCCTATAATCCCAGCACTTTGGGAGGCTGCGCGGGGTGGATCACTTGAGGTCTGGAGTTCGAGACCCACCTGGACAACACAGTGAAACTCCTTCTCTACGAAAAATACAAAAAAGAGTTAGCTGGGTGTGGTGGCAGGCACCTGTAATCCTAGCTACCTGAACGCAGGAGGCAGAGGTTGCAGTGAGCCAAAATCGGGCCACTGCACTCCAGCGTGGGCGACAGAGTGAGACTCTCTCAAAAAAGAAAACAACAACTTTAAAGTCAGTAACTTCTGGCTTCCAATGCTGGCTCTGCCAATTTATAAGCTGTAAGAACTTGAGCAAGTTTCTGGCTTGCTCCAAGACCAAGTTTCTAAAATCAAGAAAATAAAACTATCTTCTTCACTGAGTTGTTGAAAGGATTCGCTCATGTACATAAAGAACTAAACTCAGCACACAGTAAGGCCTGAATAGCACAAATTATTAAGAATAATTAGGAACGCCTTTCCCAAAGGACCAGAAAATGATGGCTGGAACTAGAAAGTGAATATAAGATTGTTTTTGTAAGGACAACTGAAGATACATGAGAAAATATAATTTATGAAATTAAATGCTGCTTCTATTCACAATAGCCAAGGTATGATGGACAAGCTAAATGTCCATCAACAAGTGAATGGATAAAGAAAATGTGGTACATATACAAATGGAATATTATTCAGCTATTTAAAAAGAATGAAATTCTATCATTTGCAACACTGATGGAACTGGAGGACATCATGTCAAATGAAATAGGCCAGAAACAGAAAGACAAGGCCAGGCATGGTGGCTCAACCTGTAGTCCCAGCATTTTGGGAGGCTAAGGCGTTGGATCACCTGAAGTCAGGAGTTCGAGACCAGCCTGTCCAACATAATGAAACCTCGTCTGTACTACAAATACAACAATTAGTTGGGCATGGTGGCACACGCCTGTAGTCCCAGCTACTCAGGAGGCTGAGGCATGAGCATTGCTTGAACTCAGGAGGTGGAGGTTGCAGTGCGAGATCGTATCACCGCACTCCAGCCTAGGTGACAAAGCAAGACTGTTAAAAAAGAAAGAAAAGAAAAGGGAAAAAAAAGGAAGGAAGGAGGGAGGGAGGAAGGGAGGGAAGGAGGGAAGGAAGGAAGGAGAATGGAAGGGAAGGGGAGGGGAGGGGAGGGAAGGGAAGGGAAGGGAAGGGAAAGGAAAGGAAAGGAAGAAATAATTCACATATTCTCATTCATATGTGGGAGCTAAAAAGGTGATCTCATGGAGGTAGAAAATAGATGATAGTTACCAGGGGCTGAGACTGGGAAGGGTAGAGGGGAAGCAGGGACTAAAATGAGTTGGTTAAAGGGTACAAAAACACAATTAGATAGAAGAAATTAGATCTAGTGTTGCATAACAAAATAGGGTGACTATCATTAACAATAATTTATTGCATATTTCAAAATAACTAAAAGAGTAGAATTGAAATGTTCCTGACACAAGTGGATGATAAATGTTTAAGGTGATGGAGATCCCAGTTCCTGTGATTTGATCATTACGCATTGTGTGCTTGCACCAAAATATCACATGAACCCCATAAATATGTATAATTATGATGTATTCATAAAAAATATTTTTTTAAAAAAAATTAAATGGTGCTAATGTAAAGTGAATAATGAGGCTGTAATAGGTCTTCTCCAAAGACAGCCACCCTCAATTCCTCCTTTCCCTGTAGAAGCATGTCACTCTGCCTATCCAGAAGTGGGGTCCACTTCCCTTCCCTTTAATTTGGGTTGGCCCTTTAACTCGAGTGACAGTGACACTGTGCCAGATCCAGGCCCACCCTTGGAGAGGGGTGGTGCTACTGCTTTCCCCATTGAACCCCACTGCGGTGTAAGAAGTCTGACCAACTCGAGGCCTCCATGTTGTTAGGAGGCTCAACCTAGCAATTGACAAGCACACGTGGAAAAGCACCAAAGCTGAGACATTCAGTGAAGTTTTCTTGGAATTTTCAGCCTAGCCAAGATGCCAACTAAATGCAGCAACATGAGGAAACCCCGTTGACATACGAGACAGGAAAACTGCCCAGTTAAGCCTAGTCAACCCACAGACCCACAGAATCATGAGGAAAAAACAAAGCTTTGGGCAATAGATATATGAAGCAGAGTCTAAACCTGCCAACTATGAACCGTAATTATCTATAACCTGAGACCATCAGAAGCTGCTAATCAAATCATCTTTCTTCTCTCTCTCCTTCTCTCTCTCTCTCTCTTATTTTTTAAGAGACAGTGCATCACTCTGTTGCCCAGGCTGGAGAGCAGTGGCATAATCATAGCTCAATGCAATCTCAAATTCCTGGGCTTCAGTGATCCTCCCAACTCAGCCTCCAAGCACCACCATACCCGGCTATTTTTTTATTTTTTATTTTGTGTAGAGACAGGGTCTCACTATGTTGCCAAGGCTGGTCTCAAACTCCTGGCCTCAAGCTATCCTCCTTTCTCATATTCTCAAAGTGCTGGGATTACAGGCGCCACCCATGTCCAGCCTTGTCTTTCCTCTCTTAACAGATTATTATTGGTGTAGGTGCACTAAGAGCTGTGATTCCAACAACAATTTTCTTTGTAGGACAAGCCCAGCTTCACTGGTTAGGGTCTACAAGAAGGGACCCAGCCAGTGAAAACAGCCAGAATGTTTCTGGTAAAAGGGCAATTCTTTCTTACTACAGATGAAAGAATGTTTTATTAAAAATCTTTCTGACAGAGCTCATAGAAAAACAACTTGCAACTTACGTCTCACTTTCAGGAAATCGGAATTTATTACCAAAAGCCACTTGGCTAATATTTTTTCTCTCCCTACACAGAACTGATATTTAAGACACAACCACAGTCAGCCCTTTCAAATTCATAACTTCACTGGGATTTGATTTATGGTTTCAGAACACGTTGGACTCAGGGTATTCCTCCCTTTTGTGAATAATAAATTAATTAACTAGCAGCCAATGCCATGATGGCATAAAATGGTTCAAAAATACAAGATTATTCAATAGACATGGAGTCCTTGAAATGCTTGGCCTTCCCTTTTGTAATTCTCTTTATTTCCTTAGAGTAAAATCATTCTTAGTCTTTAAATGACTTGGCTGTCTTATAATCACCTTCAACTAATTATGGAATATAAAAAAGTTTTTCACCCCTTCCCACAAATTTTCTCCCTGACCCATTTCCCACACACTGTGGCAGGAGATGGTATGAAGAATAATTCTGGGCATAAAAGCTTTTCAGGTCTTTAATAACATGAACTCACCTCAATTAATTAGGCAGAAATATTTCTCTGATTTGCTGCCTGTGACCTTGCTCTGAATAGCCTTCAATGAAGCCACCACGGCTTTCACTCTCCACAATTTCAAGACAGTTATTTACTGGTTTATTCCTTTTACTCCATCATTTATCTTCATAAAATAAAATAAGTTCCAAATTAAGCAAATTTTAAATAGCAGTTTCTAATAGCCAGGCCAGGAAGACTTAACTTTCAATCTCACGATGACCTGTTTTTACATTCAAAGTGGCATTTATTTTCACACACATCTTCCAAAGAGAATGAAAGAAATGGGCTTGATTTTTAAAATATAGAGGCCAAAAATTAAAAAAAAAAAAACTTAAGAGAAACTTTCATTAAATATTAAGTGGGAGCCAATTATATGCCAGTCATATCCCGAGCTGTGGGAATAAAAAGAAGAAACAATCCCAACCCTTAGGATGTCCATGGGTTAATACAGGAGATGACTCTCAACAACAAGCTACATCAAACACTGTAGGAAAGGAAAATCTGACAATGAAATAAGTGCCATAAAGGGCTAGGAATAAAAGACTGCCTATGCAGAGATGAAGCTGGGGGTGAGGAGTACCAGAACAGAAGCCTGGAAGCACCACGTACCTTCAGGAAATATTAAGAATGAGCATGATGGGCCGGGCGTGGTGGCTCAAGCCTGTAATCCCAGCACTTTGGGAGGCCGAGACGGGCGGATCATGAGGTCAGGAGATCGAGACCATCCTGGCTAACACGGTGAAACCCCATCTCTACTAAAAAATACAAAAAACTAGCCGGGCGAGGTGGCGGGCGCCTGTAGTCCCAGCTACTCGGGAAGCTTAGGCAGGAGAATGGCGTAAACCCAGGAGGCGGAGCTTGCAGTGAGCTGAGATAGCACCACTGCACTCCAGCCTGGGTGACAGAGCGAGACTCCGTCTCAAAAAACAAACAAACAAACCAACAAACCAACAAAAGCACGATGATGAGCACGATGATGAGCCCGTCTCAAAAGCACGTCTCAAAAAACAAACAAACAAAAGCACGATGATGAGCAGGTCTCAGAAGGTGTGATGGTCAATACCGAGTGTCAACTTGCTTGGATTGAAGGATACAAAGTATTGATCCTGGGTGTGTCTGTGAGGGTGTGGCCAAAGGAGATTCACATTTGAGTCAGTGGGCTGGGAAAGGCAGACTCACCCTTAATCTAAGTAGTCACCATCTAATCAGCTGGGGTCTGGGTTTATATGGTTACAGCCTAGGGGATGTGGTGAGCCAAAAGGCAGCTTTTGGATGCAAAAACAGGAATGCCTTTCCTCATTTAGGGCCATGGGTATCCAGGCCTGAGGGTGGGGCCTTTGCCAGGTAACTGCCCTCTTCTATTCAGTATTTCCGTATCTCCTGTCTGTATCATCTACACTCAAAGTTGGGGACTACTGAGGAAATAAAATGGGTTCAAAAGAACTGTCACCAGGTTAGTGATGGCAGCAAATTACTAAATATGGTTGCAAAATCTAATTAACCAGAGACTCTGCTGCTGGACAGTGCTAATAACTTTTAGCTTCTTTCACTATCTTCTAGACAAAAGAGAAGAAACTTTGGTGGGCCAGAGAAAATAGCCTTCACTTTCATGTATAACATAGAGGAAATTCTCAGTCAAGGCTCAATAAAGAAAATAAAAGTCCATGCCTGGAATTTTAACACATGATATTTTATATAGGGAACTGCTTATAAAGGGGCTGGAAAAACAAATGGTCAAAGAAAAGAATGAGACAATGGAGACATTTGCAACAGAAAGAAACCACTATCCAGTTTTTCAGTAAGTCAAATGCAGAGTTGCCATAGGATCCCACAATTCTTCTCGTAGGTATGGGTATCCAAGAGAATTGAAAACGTATGCCTATTTTAAAAAAAAACTTGTACATGAATGTTTATAGCAGCATTATTCTTAATAGCCCCAAAAAAAACCCAGAAACAATCCAAATGTCCATCAACAGATGAATAGCTAGATAAGAAAAATGTGGTATGTCCACACAGTGGAATATTACTAAGCCATAAAAATGAAGTACTGGCCAGGCATGGTGGCTCATGCCTGTAATCCCAGCATTTTGGGAGGCCAAGGTGGGCAGATTACTTGGGATCAGGAGTTCAAGACCAGTCTGGCGAACATGAGGAAACCCCATCTCTACTAAAAATACAAAACTTAGCCAGGCATGATGGTAGGTGCCTGTAGTCCCAGCTACTTGGGAGGTTGGGGCAGGAGAATCACTTGAACCCAGGAGGTGGAGGTTGAAGTGAGGTGAGATCATACCATTGCATTCCAGCCTGAGTGACAGAGCAATACTCTGTTTCAAAAAAAAAAAAAGAAGTACTGATACATACCACAACACAGATAAGCCTTGAAGACAGTACACTAAGTGAAAGAAACCGATCATGAAAGGCCACATATTGTATGATTCCACCAATAAAATGTGCAGAATAAGCAAATCCATAGACAGAAAGTAAATGGTTGCCAGAGGCTTTGGGGAGAGGAGAATGAGGAGAGACTGCAAATGGGTATGGGGTGTTTTTTTGAGGGAGGTGATGAAAATGCTCCAGAATTAGATAGTGATGATGGTTTTACAAGCCTGTGAATATATTAAAACTCACTGGATTGTACATTTTAAAGGAGTGAATTTTACAGAATCTAAATTCTATCTCAAAAGGAAGGGAGGGAGGGAGAAAGAAAAGAAGGAAAGGGCCAGGCACAGTGACTCACGCCTGTAATCCCAACACTTTGGGAAGCTGAGGTCAGGAGTTTGAGACCAGCCCAAACAACAAGGTGAAATGTCATTTCCACTAAGAATACAAAAATTAGCCAGGTGTGATGGCACGTGCCTGTAATCCCAGCCACTTGTGAGGTTGAGGCAGGAGAATCGCTTGAGCCTGGGCAGCAGAGGATGCAGTGAGCCGAGATCACGCCACTGCATTCCAACCTGAGCAACAGTGACAGAGCGAGACTCTGTCTCAAATAAAAAGAAAAGAAGGAATGAGAAAAAGGATCCATGATCATTGATCATCTCTTGGGCAAGAGAGACAAAGAGATGAGGAGGTTCTACCAGAGCTTCAGAGCCGGAGCCCCTAGCAGAAACTGGAGCCACTACAGAAGGAGCATGCGGTGGGAGCTGGCCCCAGGGAGGGGACACAGTCACAGCCAGGCATTCATTAATAAGCAGAATCCCTGATTTTTCCCTTCCTCCTGCCCACAATTCTCTTGGTACTGTCCAATCCTGGCCACAAACCAGTTAGCAAGGGAATCTGAGAAATGTGGTTTGCAGGTGTTGGCCCTATGATACAGAGAAGAGTAGGGAAGGGTGGGGTATTTGTCTGAAAACAAACAGGCAGACACCTTGCAGAGAAGCCTATCACTTCAAACATGAAACTTTTCCTTGTTGAGATTATGAATACAACCTAGCCAACAGGATGGGTAGTGTCCTTTATGAAAACTCAACACAAGCCCTCAATGAATGCTTTTTTGGAGATAACGGAGGAATAAGAGGAGGAAGGGAATAATTATTTCAGAAGTAGTTACAACATGAACATGGGAGAACGAGCCTTCCTTTAAGCCAAATGGATAGTCTCACTGGGTCTTACATTTCACAAATAGCTCTGAGCACCCTAGGAATACAGTGCAAGTGACACCGTCCTTCCCTCAAGGAGATTATTAAGGAACTCTCAGGATATGGAAGGAAAATAATATTAACCAGGCCTGGTTAACAGAAATCAAAAATTCAGGAATCATAACAGAATGGAAAGTGTTTATTTAAACCTACATTTGAATAGTGCCTCTCTACCAAATATCTCAAAGAGCTTAAAACTGGAAGGACATCCTTTGGAAGCGTGTCGAGGAATCCTCCATTCTCACTGAATTTCAGTCTGTCTAAACATCACTACCTGTGGGTTCTCTAAACCATATTACACTGCAGTTCTCTAAACCATATTCCCACACACCTATCCCCTGCTAACATAATTGCTGCTCATCTTGGTATACTGCAAGGAATAACCTACTTACACACAGAACAGAACTTGTAGCTTAAACTTCCCAATGAGAACAACTGGGGAGAAAACAAAGTCAGACTAAGACTGATCCAAGTTTCTGTAAACCCTTCTGGACATTTAACATTCTCAAGCAGATATGGCTCCAAACCAACTCTTGACATTCAAATGGCCAGTTGTTATTCTGACATCTGTGGGCTGTTGCACCTTGCTGTTAATTTCATCCCTAGAAATAGTGTTGGAGGAGAATCGACCCTTATAGACATTAATTTGAACTGAGGCTAGATTCCTGCTGACTATACGAATACCTTTAATCTAGGGCATATGTCATACCTTGAAGAAATCCTAAAACAGAATTATTAAAGATGTCTTTCTTTAAAAAAAAAAAAAAAAAAGTCAGAAGGTTCTTTTTCCTTTAAGCAAGTGTATCACAAAAGCAAATTTCCTTTTTTTGCTTAAGGCCAAAACAATGTCAAATAAAATAAAGCAAAAGATAAACACATACCTCTGAGGCCATTCTTGTCTCATTTCCACCTTTCCTCTTGGATAATTCTCAATATTAACACAGTTTGAGAGGGTGAGGTGACCAGAACTGGGAAGGGGCAAGAGACAGAATTTAGCAAAAGAGCAAATGAAACTATTACTGCATTGCAAGCTTATGCAAATATTTCCAAAGATAAAATATTTCAAAGCAAATCCACAAATAACACAGAACCGAGTCACCATTATAGTAAAGTCAGACTTTTCAATAGTTTATTAAAATATACCATTTATTTTGGGCTCTAGCCATACATCAAAGCACAGCACAAAAACTAAACATTTTGCTTCTCAAAATGTATTTATGAAAAGTAGAGTTGTATCAAGCAATAAACATAGCCAGTTTTGTTCTTGGATCTTGCCAGCTGTGTACACCTCAAGAAGTAGTGCATTTGGCTATGACTTTGAAGTGGTTTTCCTTCTTTCCAGAGCTCCAAAGGAAAACTATCAACAATTGATGATCTATGTGTACGAATCAGAATTGCTGATCAACATCTTAGAACACAGAAAAGCACTACCAAACATAAAATTTACCCCAAAAGTGACTTTAAAGGCTTTCTTTAATTCATTTAATGAAGACAATTCCCAATTACCAGCTTATTTTGTTTTCATGTTCTTACTGAAATAATTAACCAGAAGAAATTAAAAAGTATAGAACTTATGGTACTCCTTATCTCTTGATTACTGATACTGTCTACAGCCCAGCTGGGAGTTTTAAACTAAAATACTTAACCATCTCATTCACACAGAATAATCTGTAAAACACAAATACAGAAAGAACAGTCCACTCTTCTGAGACTATTTTGTGCCTACTTAATATGGAAAGAAAATCAAGGGAATACTCTGGGCAGATGAAGAATCATAAAGTGGAAGGTGGGCATGTTGGCTGGAGTGTCTGTGAAATTACTAAACGTTGAAGATACCTGGTATTCATATGTTCATGCAAATGCACAACAGCAAATCATTTTGCATAATCTTTTCCACTAGTGTGATATTAAAAACTGACTATGAAACACCACACTCAGGTTACCAACGATTCTAAAATAAAGATGTGGATTCTATCTGTGCACCATATCTGAGATTCTCAGACGTTACTGTTAGCAGTTTTTAGTGGTCCCACACAATTTAGTGACTAATAATACAATGTCTTAGGTTATTGTTTGGTATATTGATCCCATCTTGATAACTAGATTAAATATTCCTCTACACTCCCAAATTTCCTTACACATATGACAGGCACTCAAATAAACACTTCTTGACTGATAGACATGTCTGTCTATATTAGAGGTTTCTATCCTATAAATATACTGGCTGATACCCAATTCTCGGTTTCATTTTGTTATTTTAATGGCCAAAAGTTTATGTCTACATGTCAGGAACACTCATATCAAAATTATGCATCAATATTCTTTTATTTACATTTCCCAGACATCCAAGCACAACTTAAATTTTTGTCTTACTCTAGAAAAAAAAACCTGTTGTGTAAATGAATAAACAGTTCAGGCAATTACTAACAGGAGGGTTCTTTCCTTTTTCTTTTGTTTCTCACTTTATTTTGATTTTTATATATGAAACATATGTGTAAAGTATAGACTTACAAGTTAAAATACTAATGAAATGAATACTGATAAAATGCTGCTCTTCTTTCTACTCAGATTAAGAAACAGAGCATGGCCACTTAGAGACTCCTGTGTCTCCACCATCAAATCACCTACTCTCCCTCAGAAGGTAACTATCCTAACTCTTGCTTTGGTTATTGTTTTACCACCTGTGTGTCTACACCCAGACAGCATATTGCTCCATTTGGCTACTTGGGGTCTTTACAGAAATAAACACATGCTGTATGCATTCTTAGAGTGATGTGCTTCTTGCAATGCAACTCTACAAGTTATATTATGAGTCCATGCTAAACAAGTATAGAAATCGAGCGTGTTTTGAAATTTTTATGCCTATTTGATAGTCATGTTATGTTGCTTGCATACTTTCTGGAATTTCACTTTTCTTTTTCTTTTTATTGTATTAACAAAAGCACTAGTCTACAATGAATTTAAAATTCAAAAACAAACTGGATTTTCACTGCAGTTCGTGTGAGAAGCCATCGATTTGTTTAGACGTCTCAGCCTCCCAAAGTGCCTAGCCAGAATGTGGCAGCACCTGGGGATAGCCGTACTCTAAGCTCAGACCCCTGTCCCAGCCCCTCCTCACCAGGCAACACCTTGCTCCATTAGGAGCCTCAAGTGCATACATGTGATCACCCAAGACTGTAAATCCAAGCTCCATTCACCCCCAACCACACACAATTACACACAAACAGCTACCCCTTAAGGCACGATAGCACAGTCCACCCTTGAAAGGAGGAACTCAGGGTACTTTAAATGGGGAACGGTCATGGTTCAAGGCTACCCAGCCCACAACAGATGGCAGGCAGGACAGATTCCATGTAGCCACACCCCTTGGCCATGCAGACACCTTGGCCCATCGTTAGGAACACAGTCAGAAGAGGCCAAGGGGAGGGCTCTTTAATGCTCAGGGCTCAGCACAGGAACCCTCTTACCCAGTTCAGGTAGGAGACGGGACTTGACTCTGGAGGTGGGGCTCAGACACTGGACCAGATTTAGGACTAGCTGAAACAGGGAAGAGGTGAAAGCACCTCTCCATAAGACATGCCCACCGGTGTGCCTTGTCCATTTACCATTGCCATGGCAACACTCGGAAGTGACCGTCCCTTTCTGTAGCAAAGAACCAATGACCTGGAAGTTAACAATCTTTTCCAGAAATGTCTGCAAAATCCACCACTAATTTGCATGTAATTAAAAGTGGGTATAAATATGACTGCAGAACTGCCCCTGAGCTGCTACTCTGGGCAACGTAAGGAGCAGTACCTCTGCTGCCGCTGCTGTATACACCGTGGCTTCAATAAAAGTTGCTGTCTAACACCACCAGCTTGCTCTTGAATTCTTTCCTGGGGGAAGCCATGAATACTCCTAGGCTAAGCCCCAGTTTTAGGGCTTGCCTGCCCTGCATCACAGTCAGAGGGCAGTCATGGCTGGAGATGCTGAAAGAAGCTGGAAGCAGGTGCCAACTGTGGCAAGAAGAAGAAAACAGAGAGGAAGTACTTTATCTCCTCCTCCTGAGCCTCCCATCAGGTCCCCATCTGTAGAAACAAACTAGAAACCAGTTGCTCAGAAGTCTGGGCAATGTGGTTTGTGAAATGTCAGCTCCAGCATCACACAGGGCTTCTCTAAAGTTTCTGGATACACGTCCTTTGTCAGATTCTGCATTAAAATGCCTTCTCCAAGTTTATAGATCTTTGTGTCTGTGAGTATTGTTCTTTTTCTCTGTGTGCTAGCTTTTGATGAATTCTTATCTTTTTAATTTTATTTCAACTTTTATTTTAGATTCAGGGGGCCATGCACAGATTTGTTACATGGGTATGTTGCATGATGCTGAGGTTTGGGGTGCATAAGGAGTCATCAATCTCTTCCTTTATGCTTAGGGTTTGTGTTTCATGTTTAAGAAATCCTTCCCTACCTTGGGGTCATGAAAATAATCTCCTGTTATTTTCTGAAAGTCTTATTGTTTAAAAACTATAGCTTAAAGACTCATTAAGGACTGTAATGCATCTGATATTGATTTCTGCCTATAGTATAAGATAAAGGTACAATTCCAATTTATTTTCATATCCATACTCCAATGTCCCAGCACCATTTATCCTGCCCTCCACTAATCTGCAATATCACATCTGTCACCTATCAAAGGCCCTCATACGTGTGGATCTCTAACTGGGCTACCTCTGCTCTCCTGCTGCTCTATGCCTATACCACCACCAAAGCATCTCAATTACTATAGCTTTGAAATCTTGATCTTGGTAGGCAACTTCCTGAACTCTGTTTTTTTCATTAAGAATACTGGGGTTACTTTCAGTCCCCTGCATTGCCATATATACTTTATAAGTAGCTTGTCAAATTTCACAAAAGAAAAATAAATCCTGTATGGATTCTAACCAGAATTACATTGAATCTAAATCAATTATAGAAGAATCGACATCTTTACCATATTGAGTCTTCTGATCCAGAAGCACGGCTTACTTATCTCTCTGTTTAGTTAGATCTGCTTTAATATCTCTCAATAAAACTTTACACTTTTTCCATAAAGGTCTTGCATATGCACTGTTACATTTCTTCCTCAGTGTTTCATATCTTAAGCTATTACAAGCACTTTGTATTCATTTTCTAAATGTTTGTTGCTGGCATGTAGAAATGCAATTGATTTTTGTACATTGATTTTATATTTAACTACATTTCTAAACTCACTTATTAATTCTAATAAATTATGCACAGATTCCTTTGTGTTTTCTACATAATCATATCACCTGTAAATAGTAACAGGTTTCTTTCCTCCCATCCATTCCTGATACCTTTTATTCTTTGCTTTTCTTCGCTGTACTTGTGAGAACCTTCAATAGAGCCTCCAACCTCAGCCTCCCGAGTAGCTGGGACTACAGGCACATGCCACCACACCTGGCTAACTTTTTGTAGATATGGGTTTCTGCCATGTTGCCTAGGCTGGCCTCAAACTCCTGAGCTCAAGCCATCCACCTGCCTAGCCTCCCAAAGTGCTAGGATTACAGGCAGGAGCCACCATATCCGGCCCTAATAGATTGTTGATTAAAGTAACTATAGGGACATTCTTGTCTTTTGCTAATCTCAAATATAAGGTCAAAGTTTTACTAGAAGTATGAAAGTGACTTCTTTTTTTAGAAACCCTTAACCAGTTTAAGGAATTTCCCTTCTCATCTCAGTTTGCTAAGACTATTTCCTAATTATATTCAGTTTCATTCAATGCTTTGTATCTATTAAGGTAATCATATGATTTTTATCTTTTAACATACGAATGTGGTAAATAACAATGGATTTTCTAAAGTAGAACCAACCTTATATTCCTGGGACAAAAAAAGTTTGCTTATGATTCTTTACCCTTTATATATATTACTCGTTTGGGTTTGCTAATATTTTGTACAGGATTTTTACATGTATTTCATTAAAATATTAGTCTACAATTCTTTCTTACATTATCTGTTTCAGGTTTTGATATCAAAGACATGCTAATCTGTATTCTATGCTCTGGAATATAGTAAATTTTGAATCTTTTTCTTGAATGATTGATTTTGCTGGGATTGGAGTGGTTTTGTGGAAATATTTTTGACTATGGGGTAATTGTTTTAATGATTTTGCTATTGCTTAGGTTTTCTATTTGTTCTTGAGTCAGTTTGGGTCCACTGTATTTTTCTAAGATTTTGTCCATTTCTGAACAACTTTCAAAGTGATATGGTTTGGTTCTGTGTCCCCATCCAAATCTCACCTTCGACTGGAATCCTCATAACCTCCACATCAACAGCAGGACCACGTGGAGGTATTCAGATCATGGGGGCAGCTTCCCCCATGCTGTTCTCATGACAGTGGGTGAGTCTCATGAAATCTGATGGTTTTATAAGCATTGCCTGGCATTTCCCCTGCTGGCATCCATTCTCCTGCCACCCTGTGAGGAGGTGTCTTCAGCCATGATTGTAAGTTTCCTGAGGCTTCCCCAGCCATGCAGAACTGTGAGTCAATTAAACCTCTTTTTGTAATAAATTACCCAGTCTCAGGTATTTCTTCATAGCAGCATAAGAATGGACTAATACACAAAGTTATAGCTTGAAATTTATCATTATAACCTTTTGTCATTGTTATATCCAGAACACCAATAATTAAGGTTTTTTCAATCATGATAATGATTACTATTCCTTGATCAATATCACTAGGGTGTTGTCAATTATATTAGTCTTTTCAAATAACTTACTTAGCTTTGTATATTATCTTTATTAAAAGCTTAATTTCTATTGTATTGATTTCTGTTTTTACACTTATTACTTTCTTCCTTCTACTTTCTTTGCATTTAATTAAAGTGGAAGCTCGTTGCATTAATTTTTATCCTTCCTTCTTTTCTATTATAGCTTTTAATGCCATTAAATTCCCTCTAAGTTCTGCTTTAGCTGTCTTCTACCAGATTTGACATTTAATATTTTTATTATAAATCAATTCTAAGTATTTTCTAATTCTCATTATAATTCATTTATTGAATCTTTAAGTGTTATTTTTTCATTTTCTAACATATGCTTTTTCTGATTTTTCCAGATTCAACATTTAATTTCATTACATTTAGTTATTGATTTCTATAATTAC
The DNA here is from genome assembly GCF_002776525.5 of Piliocolobus tephrosceles. Classification (NCBI taxonomy): domain Eukaryota; kingdom Metazoa; phylum Chordata; class Mammalia; order Primates; family Cercopithecidae; genus Piliocolobus; species Piliocolobus tephrosceles. Next base: position 55,000,249 of record NC_045450.1, on the reverse strand, counting down.
ATTATAACCCCCAAGCATATTTTCCTTACTTGTATCTACATATTTGTATATATTCATCTTCCTCCCTTCTCCTCATCCTGCCCATGTCTACCTCCCTTTCCGCGTCATTTTATTTCACGTTAAGTGGCTAATTTACAATTTAGTCTTTATGTTACAGAATATCCAGGAAGAATTGTTACTGAATTAGAAGAAAAATTAACATCATTCTGAGATGGATTCAGTAATAGGATCACACATCTTCCATTTTAGGGAGAAAGCAACTGCATCTTTGTATAAAAGACATTTTCACGCTATTAGGCAGAAGCATAATGTTATTTTTATTGCTGTTTTAAATAAAAGACTGTATATATGGGTGCTGAGTAGCCAAAGGAGTGGATTGTGCTGAACAGTATCTGCTGTCCTGCATGTGCTCTTCAGCCATGTTCTTTCTAATGCCAGGACTGGGAGCCTGCAACTACACTTCCCAGACTCCCTTTCCAGTTGTCATCCTGTTGGGTCTGCCAGTGAGAGGCACTAATAAGACACTGAAAGGCAGAGGAAGGAAGGAGCTACTTTCTCCCGGCTGAAACGACTTTCTCCTGGCCTCTACCGGTGCTGCTGGCTGTGCCTCTAGCAGGAATGGCAGTAGCAGCAAAGGCATGACAGTGGCATCCCAAAAGCACATAAATCATCAATTTTGTATAACCATATATTCTATTTTGTTTTTCCAGACCTTTCAACACCTTTGCAACACATTTTCTGAATCCTATTTGAAATACCCAAAATGGTTCTTACTAAACATTGATAAATTTATACAAGGTTATTTTAGTTATTTTTTATTATGGATTATATTGAGATCAGAGAATGCAGACTATATAATTTGAATGCCTTCAAATATTTTGTGACTTGCTTCAAGATCCAGAATATGGTCAATTTGCATAAATATTCTATATGTATTTGAAAATATATGTATTCTGGAGTTGCTGGGTAGAGTGTTTTATGTATGTCTATTAGGTTAAGTTTGTTAATTGTGTTGATCAAATTTTCCATACCCTTACAGAATTTTTGTCTACTTGAGCTACCAATTACTGAGAGAGAATACTGTGGTTTTATCTACTTTTCCTTATAGTTCTCCAATTTTTGCTCTATATATTTTGAGACTTTGCTACTAGGTGAATAAAAATTGTAATTGTTATATTTTCATGGTGAATAACACACTTTATAGTTACAAAATGATCCTCTTTATCTTCAGTAATATTATTTGTCTTAAAATGTATTTCATCTTGTATTAATATAACTACGCAATCTTCCCTTTGTTTCAAATTTTCCTGGTATACTATTTCCCATGCTTTTATTTTCAATCTTTCTATTTCCTTATGTTTCAGATGTCTTTCTTATCAATAACACATCGTTGGATTTTGCTTGTTCTTTTTTAACTCAATCTGATAACTTTTGTCCTCTAATTTAGACCACTTACACTTAATGTAATTACTGACATATTTATATTTATATCTACGGTCTTATTTCAGGTTTCCTATTTATGTTGTCTTCTCTCCCTTCCCCTCCCCACTTTTTTATATTCTTTTGGGTTTTTGTTTGTTGTCTTTCCATTTTTCTCGTCTACTAATTTAAAAATTATATATTTTGTTTCTATTATTTAAGAGGTGCACAAAAACTTGATCCAAGTCAAAAGTTCACCAATATATTTACCTCCTAAAAACACCACAAGGGCATTAGAACACTGGACTTTCAGTTATCTGCTCCTAACTTATATATATTTAGATTAGGTTAAAGTTCCTTCACATTTAGACAGTATGAATTTAGGCTAGAAAACCCTATGAATATTGACTTGTGAGTCCATGTAGACTACTCTGATGAAAGCACTTGACCTTCCAACCACCCTCAATAATCTTCACTTCTCACTGTGCTCCATCTTCTGTATCCCTGATTCTTTGTATATATTCATCCTTTGCCTGGGACACACTTCTTTATTTGTCATCTGATGTTCTTACACATCACCTCTTCTAAGATGCCTTCCTTGACCACCCCTCACCTAATTGCATGTTATTTTCCTTGTTTAAATATTCTCATCTTGTAATTCTTCCCATTATAGCACCTATCACACTGTTTTGTAATTGCCCTTTTTCTTATCTATATAGGTTTTTTGACAATAGAAACTATGTCTGCTGTTTTACTTGTGAATCCCCAGTTCTTAGCACAATGCCTGATTCTATTAATATGTGTTGAACAAATAGAGTCCCTTACTTGAAAATCTTCACTGGTGTTCCATTGCCTTCTTACAAAACCTCACAGGACCTGGCAATTATGAAAGTCCCATTTAAGCCTTTATGTTTGGTTGACAGGACACTACTTTTATTGTAGAATCTGGCCTGGCCACTGTTCAATGCAGATACCTATATATCTGCCTGGCAATGCATCTCAAGAAAAAAGGGGATTATGATTACACTAAGGTGGTCCCATGGCATCCAATGTGAATTATCAGAAGGTGTTCAGAACAGAGAGCAGGCTTAGGCACTGCCATTTGTCACCTCTAAAGTCAAATGACAAACCAATGGACCTAGTATATCATGCCATTTAAATGTAGCCAGACCGTGCTAAGCTATGAGGATGCAAAGGCATAAGAATGATATGATGAACTTTGGGGACTAGGTGAGGGAAGGTTGAGATGTGGGTGAGGGATAAAACACTGCATATCGGGTACAGTGTACACTGCTTGGGCGACAGGTGCACTGAAATCTCAGAAATACCACTAAAGAATTTATCCATGTAACAAAAAGCCACCTGTACCCCCCAAAACTGTTGAAATAAAAATACAAATTAAAAATAAATGTAGCTAGACCAACATCATCTTGTACCTGAAAGGGAAAGAAAAATCCACTTGTCTGCTTAAATAATAGCATTCTTACTGCTGAATGGACATTGTAATTTGAGACTGCTATGACTCAGGATTGTCAGTTCTAGAGCAGTGGGCATTTAATATCTTTACAGCTGCTTGAGAGTACTTCTATTAAAAAGACTGTTTGATATATGCTTCCTGAGTAAGAAATTAACCTTCTATACTCCAATAATATACTATAAAAGACAAAATCATAGAATTCTTGAAGCCAGAAGGAATTTCAATAAGCTAGTAATTCAAATTCCCACCTATGAGTAGGACTTAATCTAAGTCAGTTGTTCAGCAAATGTCTGATAATCCCTTGGCTGGTCCAGTACTTCATCAGACCTATTGTTAGAAAAGTCATCCTTGTTATTCCTCAGCTTTCTCTCTGGCCCTTTAAACCCCCCAGGTGCTTTCCAGCATTGAACAAACCAATAAAAGACAAGATAGGCCAGACGAACTTGTGTCTGTACTAGGATAACCCAAGTGACCCAGGGCCACTTGCCTAGAGGTGGCCTTTTGCCACCTGTTTCCATAGCCTGGTTCCATGCTTTGGAATTTGATATCTGACTCTGATTGTTTCACTCATTCAGTGATCTATTTGGCCTCCTGGCTTTGGCCTATGAACCTTGGATTTCTGAAGAAATCTTACTATGCACACTCCTGATTTCAGCATTACCTGCTGCTTTAGAGGAAATAGCCAATCCATCAGCCAGCCTCTTTCTATGGCCCTCCCATCAGCCAGCTTAGTGTTCTCTAAAACCTTTCTTCTTTTATTTGCCTGCCCACCCTGCAGAGCTGATTCTGCCCCACCAACCACAGACAGGTACTCAGACAATTTGTCAGCTAAGTCTCATTACTTCAGATGAATTTTGTATTCTCTGATTATATATTCTATTAAGATACAGAATATTTGGAGATCATCCTTCATATAATCACATTCCTTTAAAAAACTTAATAATGTTTTCTTCAAAATGAGAATGGGTTGGAAACATCACTGACATTAATTACATTTCTGTGGATTATAACCATTCAAGTCAACTCAACTGAATGACAATATTTGGAGTAGCAGACCACGAACATAATAGAAAGAGAAACATAAACTATAATCTTTCTATTAATATAGGGAAATTTAGATAATAGCTTTTATTCTGATTAAGGACAAATCTACGTGCCACAAAATAAAGTAAAAGGCTATGTAACCACCAGATAAAACATACATGACTGAGAGAGAAAGAGAAAAAAAAAAATGGCAAAGACCTCATTCCCCTGCCCTCCCCCACACAATTTGATAAATAGGATATCTGGAGAATTAACCTAAAAATGGAAACCGATCAGAAAATAACAATTATATTGGGTAACGGATGAAATTGTCATTTTAGGCAGAGAACAAAATCAAAGTCACAGAAATCACAGAAAAGGTATAAAGAATTACTTGAACTCAGTAGGAAATGATTCTAAAAAAATAAGCAATTCTTTGCCAAGAACCAAAAAATACTAAGCATAATATAAATGTTTTGAGTCCTTTTCAAGAAATGGCTCTCTGTCCTTTTATTCTTTTAATGGCTTCTATTTTCTATTCACTCAGAATTACTCACTCAAAATCCTCTTCGTATGGGGTTGTTAATAATGTTGTCCATCTCCAAGGAAAAAACCTCCACATACAAATACACACATTTTGGCTTTTCCTCTTGGTCTTTGTTGGATACATTAGAGGTAGATGTCATGATACTGTGCTGCTGGGATCTAACACCAAAGGATATCTTTGTTCATGTACATTTTTCTTTTACTTATTCTTTAAGTAAGACAGTAAATCATGCTGGAGCCACTATAGTTTAAGTTTGTTTGAAATTATACACAAAAGACAGAAATGGAAAGTTGGAAACAGCAGTGTTAATTAAGAAACATATCAAGCATTGGCCTTACAACCTACAGAGATACAAAAATAATGCAATTTACCACTCTGTTTTATCCCGTATTTTTAATGGGCTGCATTAAAAATATCAATCAAAGCCTACTACATGTCCTTTCATATTAATTGCCTCAACATTCTACATTGAAAATTATTGTTGAACAGATGGCTCCCTGTACCCTTACAGGAGTGTGAGACTGAGGTTTACTGACGCATCTATGAAGCTAAACATGCATGTATCCATAAGAGATTTAGCACTTATTGAAACTAAGTATGATTTTCTTCCTGCAAGTACTATCCTAAGAACCTTTGAGTATTTGAAGTTTGTTACAGGTTACCCATTTCTTCGCTTTTATTGGCCTTCCTCTTAGGGATATTTCCTGATCTTCTTTTTGCCTGGGTCCTATAGTAGATTAAGAAGGAGACACGGATGGACAGCGTTGGAAGGAGACATACACTACCGATTCAACTTCTCTCCACCTCCACCATCACCTCCATAATCCAATCTGCCATTATCTCTTGCCAAGAAACTAGCAATCATTTCCCAATTTCTTCTTACTTTCCCTCTTGAAACCATTCAATGTTCCATCATGTAGCCAGAGGAGCCTTTCTGAAGCACATGATCTCCCTGCTTAAATCCCTTCTACGGTGTCTCTCTGCTATTAGGATAAAGATCAACATCCTCAACAAACCAACAAAGCCCTCTGAGTTCAGTCTTGCCTTTCTTATCCATCTCCTTTTATTCTCCATACTCCTGCCTTACTGGCCCCTTATACTTCCTCATGTGAAACGGGCTCACTCCCATCACAGAGCATTTGTTCTGTCTGCAAGGAAAGTTCAATATAGACTGAGGTATAGAAGAGTCCTACCAGCATTAATATACCTGTTCAGTATGCCCAAAATTCAATGATTAAATTTATTCCTTTCACCTCATTTATTCACTCATACATGTGAGAATGAAAACAGGGAATAGGGCACCAGCCTAATAGCTGATATTTCTGTGTAACATATTATAGAAGGAGACACTTTGGATCCATGAATTCTTCAAGTACTGATGTAATAACTCTATTTCTTTAGTATAAGAATTTAAGATATACCTTTAAAAACATAAAAAGTGTTATCTTAAGTAGTCATCATAAATTACACCAGCAACTTATGCTAGTATAATTTTTTACAGATATAATAAAAGATCTGGGCCAGGTGTGGTGACTAATGCCTTAATTCCAGCAATTTAGGAGGCTGAGGTGGGTAGGCCACCTGACGTCAGGAGTTCGAGATCAGCCTGGCCAACATGGTGAAACCCCATCTCTACTAAAAATACAAAAATTAGCCGGGGGTGGTGGCAGGCACCTATCATCCCAGCTACTCAGGAGGCTGAGGCAGGAGAAGAGTGTGAAGCCGGGAGGCGGAGGTTGCAGTGAGCCAAGATCGCACCACTGCACTCTAGCCTGGGCAACAGGAGGTAAACTCCATCTCAAAAAAAAAAAAAAAGATCTGAAAGACATACTGACAGAAGGGTAAACACAGCACAGGGAATTTGGGGTAACAAGTAAAATGGGGTAATCCCCCTGGGAGAGCTAAAGATAAATATTAACTGTTTTGCTATTCTGTCAAAAAGCAGTCAATTTAAACATGTCTCAGGATTAGTGATCTTAAATTAATTTTATGGGATTTCTTATAAAAGTGCTATCAGCAGAACACATATTTTTTTCAAGTTCACAAGGAAAAATTCACCAAAACAGACAGGCTGAGTCATAAAACTAGTCTCAATAAATATCTTAAGATTGAAATTATGTGGCGTATATTCTCTGACCATAAAAGTGTTATATTAAAAATCGATTATGAGTAGCTATCAAGAATATACCCTCAAATACTTGGAATTTGAACAGTATACTTTTGAATAACAAATGACCAGAGAAGAAATCACAAGATGAGAAAATAATAGAAACACAGTTCTTCAAAGCTGTGAGATATAGCCTAACCAGTGCTTAAAGGGAAATGTTTAGCTTTAACTGCTTTTTTATAAATTTTTTTTTAAAAGAAGGTATAAAGTCAGTAATCTAAGCTCCATCTTGAAAAACTAAAATAGAAAAAAATTGAATGTACAGTAAGTAGGAGGAAGGAGAGAATAAAAATTAGAATGGAAATCAATGAAACAGGAAATAACAGAGAAAATAAATAAATCAAAGTTGGTTCATTAAAATAATTAATTAAATTGATAAACCCCTAGCAAAACTAATCAAGAAAAGAAATAGAAGTTACCAATATGAGGAATGTGACTATATATTCTAAAGACATTAAAACAATAAGCTTTCAGTAAATTTAACAATTTAGATGAAATGAAAAATTCCTTGACAAGTACATATTATCAAAATTTACATTGAAAGAAATTGATAATCTAAATAACCCAGTATCTAGTTAAAAACTGAATTTAAAATCAAAAACTTCTCCACAATAAAATCTTCCTGAACCAGATAGCTTCACTGGTGAATTCTACCAAATGTTTAAAGATATTATATTAATCTTATATAAACTCTTTCAGAAAATAGAGAATACTCATCAACTTGTTTTACAAGGCAATACAGAAGCCTGACAAAGATATTATAATTAAAAATATATAGATCAGTATCCTTCATGAACGCAGGTAAAAAAAAAAAATGTTTAACAACACGTTAGCAAGTTAAATTCAGCAATATATTAGAACAGTAATACACCATGACCAAGTAGGGTCTATCTCATAAATTCAAGGTTGATTAACTTTTGAAAATCAATCAGTGTAATATACCACATTCATAGAATAAGAAAAAAATCATATTATCATCTCAAGAGATGTTTAAAAAATCATTTGAAAATATTCAACACCCCTTATGATAAAACTTCAGCAAATTAGAAGTAAAAAAGAACCCTTTCAATCTGATGAAGAACATCTACAAAACCCATGCCTATCGTTATACTTAATTGTGAAACAGTAACTCTTTTTCCCTGAGATCAGGAACAAGGCAAGGGTGTCCACACTTACCAAGTCTTTTCAATATTGTACTAAAAGTTCTAGCCAGTGCAATAGGGAAAAAAATGCATAAAGATTGGAGAAGAAGAAATTAATATATTAAAGATTTATTGCAAGAAATGTATGAAAATACAGATATGCAAGCATATGTTTCTACCACCTAACCTACCACTGTTAATATTTTGTTACATAGCCTTCTTTCTTCTATAGTTTCTATAAATATATATGTTTTTTCCCAAAAAAAGATAATAGATTTTGTTGCCTGCTTTTTCTATCTAATAAGACATAGTGAACTCTTTCCCATGCCCTTATTTTTAATAGCATCATTTTTCATTGTTAAATAGTATTTCATTGTATGAATATTGACTGTTCAATACACAATTTCATCAAATCCATGCAGTTAGACATTTAAATGTTTCCAAATTTTTAGTTACTATAAACGATGCAGCTTTAGTTATATAATAGCCAGGTATTTATGTATTACATATCCATAACTATTTGTCAGATACAAATTCCAAGAAATCGAATTTCTGAATAACATTATAAGCACATTTTAAAGTTTTTAATTCCTGTTGCCAGTTTCATAACAGGAAGTATATGTCAATTTTTATGTCCAGAAGCAATGCATGGATAGTGGACATTTTATGTGCTTCCCTAAAATCATTTGTCTGTCTCTTGACAGCATCCCCAATTTTTTATGCAGGCATTTTCACTTCTTCTATCCAACACACACACGTTGAGGGATGGTGGTCCCACTCTTGATCCCAGATGGGAGATGTAGCTCAAGTCTTAACTAAGTAATGTAACCACATGGATCCAGCTGTTGTTTCAGGGATGAGCATATGTCTCAAGTTGGGCTGATAGGATCTAAAAAAGAAATTGGGATTCTATCAAAGGAAATTACTTCCCTTCTGAGACAGCTTCCAGAATAACCCTCTCATTTACCCTACAAGTAGGAAGCAGAGAGTCTCAGGAAATGTTGATAATCTATCTTCTAGTGACAGCAATGAGAAGACAGTCTTAGGATGAAGCCAACACTTTAGAAAGCAGAGGAGAAATAAAAAGAAACTAGGTTCTAGATAATATTGCTGAGTCCCTGAAACAAACCAATCCTCTGGAATTCAAATAACAAGAGCCAATAAATTTCATGTTTTAAGTTACTTGAATTGGGCTTTCTATTACTTGTAACCAAATATATCCTAGTGCAGTAAGAGAGTATCTACATTACTCTCCATAAATAATAACAATAATCTTTTAAAAATATTGTCATTTTATAGAAAGTTATTTTAAATTTGCATTTCTTTGACTACTAGTGAGGTTAAAAATGTTTTCAGAAATTTACTGGTTATATGCATTTCTTCTTCAGTAAATTTTCTGCTAATACATTTTATTTTTTTAATTGGTATAGTTATCTTCTTGATTTGCAAGAACTTTATATATAGAATACTAGCACTTTGGCACATGTATTACAGTTATTTTATGAATTTATTTCTTGTCCTTGTTTTATATAGACAAAGCTACCAGTAATTTTCTTTCTAGTTTTTTCCTTTTTTTTTTTTTTTTTTTTTTTTTTGAGACAGAGTTTTTCTTTTTTTGCCTAGGCTGGAGTGCAATGGCATGATCTCGGTTCACTGCAACCTCCACCTCCTGGGTTCAAACGATTCTTCTGCTTCAGCATCCTGAGTAACTGGGATTACAGGCATGCACCACTACGCCTGGCTAATTTTGTATTTTCAGTAGAGACGGGGTTTCTCCATGTTGGTCAGGCTGGTCTCAAACTCCCAGCCTCAGGTGATCCACCCACCTCAGCCTTCCAAAGTGCTGGGATTACAGGCGTGGGCCACCATAGCCAGCCTTTTCTTTCTAGTTTTATCTTTTAGTAATAAGCCTAGAAAGTCCTACAGCACATTAAGATTACATAAATAATAGGTACATTAATGGAAGGGTAAACAATCACTGTTAAGCCCTGAAATAATGGCATAGCAGTTAAAACAGAAGAAATATTTTAAAATCTAGATGAAAATAGAGATTAAAATCAAAAAGGAAAAGACCCAAGGCCTGAGAAAATAGACACTGGAAATCCAGGAGGTGAATAATAGCAGTTACACAAGGAGAAGAGTAAAACTATAGAGGAGAGGCAATAATTAAATAACAGGAGAAACTGTCCCTGAGTTAAAGCCTACAGAGGGAAAAGGCTCATGTAGTTTCAGGTAAGAATAAGAAGAAACACACACTTAGCCATCCTGAAAAATTCCTGAACTCCAAGGATAAAAAGAAAATACGACAATTTTCAAGACAGCATGTGTAAGTTACAAATAGAGAAAAAAGAAATGAGGCTGACATCAGACATTTCATCTGCAACACTGGAACCTAGATGATAATGGAATAATATTTTTAAGATTAGTGTGAGGGGGAAGAATGAACACCAAGAATTTGGGGACCCAGCCAAAATATGAAAGAAAAACATTTGTAAACATGTAATGAGTCAGGGAAAATATCACCCAAGATACAACAGAAGTTCTGATCACAAAGTGGGATATAGTAGTAAATTATCTCAGCAAAACTTAAGCCAATGAGAGTGGAAGAGGAATGAGAATAAATAAAATATCCCTTGTTGTTCCTTGAGTATGAGAAAAAAAGGACAAACTAGAAAACTGAAAACGTTCTTAAGAGTTTATTTATTGGGAGAATAGTGTCTCTTGCAGATATCTTGTTTTAATATGAAATAATAATGATGATAGCTATCTATATTGTATGTAATGTGTACCATACACTGTTCTATGTGGATTACATATATTGTCACTTAATCCTCATGAAAACTCTGAGTAAAATTAAGAGAAAACAATAAACAAAGTGAGATGTACAGAATATAATTAAGCTAATCAAGTGTTACACTAAGAGACAGACATTGTCAAAATACATTAAGAAACAATAGTTATATAGTATTTAACATTTATATTTTAAATCTGAAAATAAGTTAATACTGCAAAGTATTTGAACCTAGAAAGCTGTCAGACTAGTAGACTCAGCTGATCAGAGAAAGCAAAACCTAGGCTAACTGCACAACTTCAGAAAGGTTCAAGAGAGACACCAGGCAACTCTGAAGTTTGGGGTTCAGGGCACTGGAAAGTTTGTATAAAGAGGAATTAAAATCCCTACTCCAATTCAGCATAGCCAAGGTTTGAATCCCAGTAGACACATTGACCTCTCTGAGTTCAATTTCTTCATCTGGAAAATGAAGATGATAGTGATACCTACTTCAACCTAATACAAGCAAAGCCATTAGAAGAGGGTCTGCCATGCATAGTAAATTCTGAATAAAGTTTAGGTATTCATATGAGGTCCAGAAAGAAAAAATAGAGGGAAGGAAATTATCAAAGTTATGATATTAAAAATATTCATAATTAAAGGACATGAGTTTCCAGCTGGTGTCCAATACAATGAATGTAAGGAGACTCCCTTCAGAGCACATAATCTGTTTTAAAAATGAAAAGATCTAAAAACTCTCAAAGTGAAAAAATATGTCTCACACAAAGTATAAGAAATCAGAATAGCATCTGACCTCTCAACAGCAACTCCAAAAGCAAGTGTGTCTCACAAAAATTCTAAAAGAAAAATGAAAGGAGACTGAAGACATTTTCAAACACACAAGATCTCAAAAAAAAATTACCTCCAATGTACCATTTCTCAGGAAGCTATGAGATATGACAAAACTGAAAGCTTAAAGCAAGGAAGAGGAAGACAGGATACAAAAATTAGGGGATCCAACACAAAGGACTGGTGACAGGAATTCACAGGATGGTGATGACTCTGCAACATGCTTGGAAAGCAAGCAGTCCACAGTGAAGCACAATGATGGAAGGTTCCAGGAGAAATGCCTATAAGAAAATAAATATCATTGAGAAGTTACCTGTAGCTTTTAATTACGTTTTGCAACTTGGCAAAGAATGTGAGGTTGAACTGGTAATATATATTAATACACAGGAAATAAAATGAGAAATGCAAAACAATTACCAAATCCAGGAAAAACAAAACGTTGAACATGTAAGATAATGTTAACATAGCACACAAAAAAAGATACAGCTGTATATGTTTCTGTCATCATGATAATAAAAATTCTGGTTATTGATTTAACCAAACATAACATCTCTGTAACAAGAGGACAGAAGGAATAGAACTGTGTGTGTGGTTGTGAGAGGGGAAAGACATAAGAAAATTAAAACTCATCAACACTAATAGGAAGTCCATTAGTAATGTCTACAAATGAAAAAAAATCACTCAATGCAGTATTTTTTTATTCTAAAATATCCAAGAAAATAACAGAGAAAACACCTAGAATGTTTTAAAGTAATTGCGACCAGGGAACAGGACTTAGGACTAAGGACACCTGCAATGTTATGTATCACAGGCCTTGTAATATTCTGCATTCATTATGTGATATTATGTACTTCGATTAAAATAAAATGTAAATTTAAAACAATAAAACCAAATGATGGGATGATCAAAGAAATTCCAGATAAAAAACAAAATAAAGCAAGCATAGCAATTTTAATTGCAAGAAAATGAAAAATAAATTTAAGCACTAAATAAAAAGCAAAATTACGTAATAAAAAGTTGAATTTTTTAAATAATTCAACAATTATAGATCTGCTTGCATCAAACATACTGGAGGTAAATATATGAAGAAAAAAAGTTTAATGCAAATTTATTTACAATCCAATTACAGGGATTTCCACTTCTAACAAAGATGGAGTAACAGGAACTAGATATATCCTCCTGCCAGAAACAAATAAATAACGGTCAAAATATATGAAAAACTGGACATTCGGCAGTGGAAAATGGTGATGGTGATCCCTATGAGATACAAAATGAATAAAATGAGCCCTACGACTGCCTCAGCCTTGAGAAAATTCCTAAGCCATGGTACAGGAAGGGGAAACTGAGCCAGCACCCAGAAAATGCCCTGATGAGGAGATATAGAACTCCATGTACAGTGAAAACATCTTTGAAAAACAAAAGTAAATAAAGACTTTCAGATATATAAAAGCTGGAAGAATGCATTACCTGTAAGACCTGCACTATAAGAAATGTTAAAAGAAGGCCTTCAGATAAAAGGAAAATAATACCAGATGGAAATATGGAACTATACAAAGGTATGAAGATTACCAGAAATGGTAACAACATGGATAAATATGTAGATTTCTTCTTATTATTTAAATATCTTTAAAAGATACTTGACTGTTTAAATAAAAATAACTACAATATAGTATGGATTTATGACATACGTAAAAGTTAAACATGACAATAGTAGCACAAAGGTCAGGGAGGGAGAAATGGAAATATGCTGTTTAAGATTTTTATACAGGGAGAGCATTAGGAGATACACCTAATGTAAATGACAAGTTAATGGGTGCAGCACACCAACATGGCACATGTATACATATGTAACAAACCTGCATGTTGTGCACATGTACCCTAGAACTTAAAGTATAATTTTAAAAAGTTTACACTTTTAAACTTTGAAAAATGATTTCAAAGTGAAGTCATTTTATGAAATGATTTCATAAAATGATTTTATGAAGTGGAAGTGAAATGATTTTATGTCACTTGAAAGTAAACTGTGAAATGATTTTATGTCACTTGAAAGTAAACTGTGATAAATTAAAGATGTACCAAAGTTAAAATGTGATAAATTAAAGATGTAAAAAAGCAAACCAGAGTTACAGCTAATGAACCAAAAAAGAAGATAAAATGAAATTACTAAAAAGGTTCAATTAATCCAAAAGCAATAAGAAGAGAAAATAGAGAGAAATGGAACAAATAAAAAACAAATAGCTAGATGATAGACTTAGGCCTAACCAAATAAATAATCACATTAAGTATAAATGGTCTAAATACCCCAAGTAAAAAGCAAAGGTTGTCAGATTGAAGATAAAAGCAAGACTTAACTATATTCGGCCTACAAAAACATATTTTAAATACAGTCACATATAAGTTAAAAATAAAAGGATGAAAAAAGATACACTATGCTAACACTAATCAAAAGAAAGCTGGAGTGATAATATTATCATCAGACAAAGCAGATTATAGAGTAAAGTATATCACAGCTCTATGGGGATCAAATTGTCAATATAACATAATAATCCTAAACTGCTATGCACCTAATAGCACAGCTTTAGTGTATATGAAGCAAAATTCAGAGAAAAATAAACAGAAAATCAGTAAGGTACAGAAGAGTTGAACAACATCACCAACCAATACATCCCAATTGACTCCACTCAACAATAGCAAAATACACATTATGCACCTGTGGTCTAAGACCATTTTCTGGGTCTATCTTGTTTTATTGAGATAAGACAAATCTCAATAAAGTTAAAAGGACTTAAGTCATACAAAATACGTTCTCTGATTACAATGAAAAGGCATTAAAAGAAACACACAAACATAAGATGGTTGTGGTTAGTTGTAACAGTAAGTTCTATGTAACTTAGCCTGACATATGCCCAAGTGTAAATTAGCAGTGAGTATTGTACAATGCTGTACCTGGTATATATGACAGACTAATATTTTCTCCCCAACTCCTCATTTCTAAAGATCACTCTTGCCCTCAACCCCTGACACTTCAAGCTTACAATTGGGTTTTTCTTAGGGTTGTTCCTCTTTGAAGGAAAGGGAGGCATTTCTTTCATATGCTAGTTGGCTCTCCTCATAGTTCAATCTTTTCTACTGTGTATTTTGCAAAAATCTCTCCAGGTTCCTGAATGTCAGTAACATTGCAGCCTAGTTCCTAACATTGGCTTACCTTTTTCTCTAAATTTTATATTTCTTCCGTTGTTTCAATGAGCATTTAAAAGGAATTGTTAAAAGCATATGCTCAAATAATTTCCTTAAATCATAGCCCACATGTCTTTTCTAATAAAGTTTTTTTAAATTTCAAAAATTCTGTAGAAATACAGAATTTCACAAATGTTTCTTGCCTCTTGAAACTGCATATTTAGTTTTTTCTCTAATTACCTCCAAATATCTAGCTAAAGTAAAAAGGCTTCCATATATATTTTTTTTCTGAGAGAGATATATATATCAGAAAAAAAAATCCATGGAATTAATAGGCATATTCTTCCTTTATAAAAATGGAACTGAAGGATTTTCAGAATTGTAATATTATCTGGGAAGCTGAAAGGTAAAGGAGGAGACTTGGGGAAAGGAGAGAAAAAAAAAAGGATAAAATTAATGACAGACCAAATAGCTAAAGTCCTTGTTCAATCATAGCCATAAAATGTGTGCAAACACACACACAACACACACACACACACACACACACAGAGCCTACTTCTTTATTAAAATGCATAAAGCAGCCAGAAGCAGGAGCACCAATAAATTCTTCTGTATAAGCAGAATTTTTTAATGGCTCCCCGAACACTAATAACCACTGCTCTCTTATGTGTACTTGACTCTGTTTAACCTTTTTCTGGTGCTTTTTAACTTCTCTAAGTCAGGTACTAATATGGAACTAATGTGGGGTTTATTTTCCCTATAGGAATAGCAAAAAGAGCAGTGCACATTATCGTAATCATACGAGTCCTTCTAGCAACGGTAGGACTTTAGATCAAAGCCTATGCATTATAGCCCAGGAAAAGAATTTAATAACAATTGCAAAGCTAAGCAATCTTGTTTTTAACCATCAGATATTTTACTGAATATCAGTCATGGAAAAAAATACTCTTGGCAAGCAAGTGGCCCAGCAGGAGAGAATATGGACATCCTTTCAGTCCTAGTTCAGTTGCTGTTGGCCTCAGCAGCAAGGATACCCATGTAATGACTGACTATCACAGCCTGACATTGATGAAGGATGGCTAGAAACGTGAACCCGCTTTATCTTTGGAAGATGAATTTTTGAGGTGGTTTTCACTGCTGGAAATAATACAATATAAGTGGATGGGACAGGAACAATGTCACATTTCTAGCCATATCAAGCATGCGCCTCAATATTCCAGGTTCCTTGTGAGTTGCTAATTTGAAATGTATTAAAACATATCCCAGACTCAGCATTTCTGCCTGACCACTTCATCTTCATTTAAGGTTTTTGTGTGTATGTGTGTATATGTGTGTGTGTTTATGACTTTTCTCTCACAAGATACCTCGGAGATGCAGCAAACACTTCCACAGTGGAAATGAACAAGATGCATCAAGATTTTTTCTCCCTGACTTTCAGCTGCTGGATACTTTTCACTTCTTTTATTTTTCAAATACAGAGGTCACCCCAGCATCCTGACACCACAGTAGTTGTGTCCCAGCTGCATTAATCCATTTCCAGCTGAGCTTCTGAAGAAAGAGGAATTCATTTGACACCAGCAGAGAGAAGACAAGGGAAACATTAAGAGATAATGAATAAATATATACTTTAACAAAAGAGAATAACAAGAACACAGTAAAGAAATACATGTGGGTATGTATGTATCTATGTAAAAATGGACAGCCATGAGTGAAACTGTATAGAAAAGGAACCAGCATATATTCTTAAAAAAGAAAAAGAAATGAGAATGCATTGATCTTGAGTGAAATGTAGCTACTGTAAGGTTTTTATCTGAGTCCAATTTAAATATCACCTTGAAATAAGAATTGGGTTCACACTTCTCTCAGTTAAAGAAAGACATGCCTACTGAGCAGTCCATAGCAATAAAATCCGTTGCTTCCAATATCAACCCAGTATTCTCATCAAAGCTGTAGTTAGACATGGCTGAGTCAAGGCAGGTTTTTTGTTTGTTTGTTTTCTTGGTTTTTTTTTTTTTTTTTTTTTTTTTTTGAGATGGAGTCTCCCTCTGTCTCCCAGGCTGGAGTGCAGTGGCACGATCTCAGCTCACTGCAAGCTCCGCCTCCCAGGTTCACACCACTCTCCTGCCTCAGCCTCCCGAGTAGCTGGGACTACAGGCGCCCGCCACCACACCCGGCTAATTTTTGTATATTTAGTAGAGATGGGGTTTCTGTGTTAGCCAGGATGGTCTCGATCTCCTGACCTCGTGATCGAGTCAATGCAGTTTTAAACCATCACTCTGACATCCTAAATATGTTCAACATATTTTGAAATGCAGAATGTTTGCACCCATAATTATTTTCAAGCACAAGACCACATATACAAATGAACTTGGGTAACGTCTATTTCTTTTATCTAAGGTTAGCTGGGAATACTAAAATACCCTCTCCTAAGACACATAGCTGCAGAAGGAAAAGTTGAAGCACACTTCCTTTTGATTTGTGAGATAACTAAATACAAGGCAATTAAAATGACTGGAATAAGCAGATATACCTGGTAAATAAATGCTGAAATACTGCTAGAGTAGTTTTGAAAATATGGCCCTAAAGCGATTATTTACAACATGACATCCAAGAAAGAACTTGTAATGCAGCATTCATAATGAGGCAATAAAAAAAGACGCAGGTATCTGGCTAATTAGCCAATATGCTTTTAACTTACATTTCTCATTTCCTTAAATCATATTTATACAGTGAAAACTTACATCAAAGCCATATATTTATTTTATGAATAACGTCCCTCTCACCTTCGAAACTGGAGAATTAATTTTTTTGCAACTTTTTTTTTTTTAAGTTCTGGGATACATGTGCAGAATGTGCAGGTTTGTTACATGGGTATACATGTGCCATGGTGTGAAACTGTATAGAAGAGGAACCAATATGTTTGCTGCACCTACCAGCCTGTCATCTAGGTTTTAAGCCCCAGGTACATTAGATATTTGTCCTAATACTCTACCTCCCCCTCCCCTCACCTCCTGACAGGCCCCGGTGTATGATGTTCCCCTCCCTGTGACCATCTGTTCTCCTTGTTCAGCTCCCACTTATGAGTGAGAACATGTGGTGGTTGGTGTTCTGTTTCTGTGTTAGTTTGCTGAGGATGATGTCCATGTCCCTGCAAAGCACATGAACTGATTCTTTTTTATGGTTGCACAGTATTCCATGGTGTACATGTGCCACATTTTCTTTATCCAGTCTATCATTGATGGGCATTTGGGTTGGTTCCAAGTCTTTGCTATTGTAAATAGCGCTACAATAAACATACGCATGCACGTGTTTTTATGGTAGAATAGTATATAATCCTTTGGGTATGTACCCAGTAATGGGTATTGCTGGGTCAAATGGCATTTCTGGTTCTAGATCCTTGAGGAATCACCATGCTGTCTTCCACAATGGTTGAACTAATTTACACTCCCACCAACAGTGTAAAAGCATTCCTATTTGGAGAATTAATTTCTATGACCTCTCCTTTCTCTCATACTCTAAAGAGAGCAATGGCAGAAAATAAAAGATAGCAATCTGAGGTGTGCAGACACTATATAATTATCTTGGTAACAATTGAGTTAATAGTTGTAAGTACAGTTCTAGGTTAACCTTAATTGGAATCATGGTGATATTTAATTGAGACAATGGCCTCCACGTCTGAGAACTCATCTATGTGTAAGGCACTGATTTTGATGTGATTTCATCATACCGAGTTTATAGATGAAGAAACTGAGGGTCGAAGAAATTAATGACTTTGTTAAGGTCACATGACCAGAAGTCAAGATTTGAATGGAGGCTAGTTAAATGTCAGAGCTGATCTCAGCCGCTACACTTATGGCCTCCCTAATACTGACACGCCCTCAGTTAAGGTACAAAAGTGTGTGATTCCTATTCACAGTGTTCCAACATTAACATAAAACTGTAAATTCTTCTGTACATCTGGGAGTCTGTGTTCATCTGAATCCCAAGAGTCTATGTGTTACAAATTCTAATTTAAAGGATCATATTTTCAGTTTGACCAATAACACCATACCTAAGCATTGAGATTTTCACTTACATGTTATACCTGGAAAATAATCACTGACAGCATCGGCTTCAAAAATGAAGAACAATAATAAGAAATCTACGTAACCCATTTTCTTAAAGGAAAATTTTTAAAAACTTTTTCTATTACTTAGTTGTGTACATTTTTTTGAAAATATGAAATTCACAGCTCATTCTACGGCAATTCTGCACTCCTTCTTAAATGGCTAGCTTTTACAAAGGGCAGACAGGTTTCCAGCTCCACAGAGCAATAATACTGATAATAACACCTTGTGTTTCTACAGAGCCTTTTCTCCAAGGAACTCCAAGTTATTGGATTAACTCCACCAGCTTCCCTTGCCAGCACACTTCCAAATATAATATTACTTTTTATTGCTGTGCATTATAATGAGAGAAAAAAACATTTGAAGTGCAAATAGTACGCTGAAAAATCAACAAATATAGATTATCCCTAATGCAAACACATTTCAGGAAAAATATATGTATTTTAACACATATTTAGGCGCATTATTAGAATTCTTTATTTTCCTTCACATTTAACTGAATTGTATTTCCATAGCTAATGGTTACCCATAAAGTTTTAACTACTTGAATGTTTGGTTGAAGCATAAGAAGATAACCAATTTGGCATTTTTGTACCTACCTTCATTATGAAATGGGATACTGAGAAATATTTCTGAATGTAGACAAGCACTTTTCTCTTAATTCAATGGCATCTTAAGAAAATATCACTTAATTAAAAGACAAGATTTTTTAAAAAAGACAACTATAGATTCAGGGGCAGCTAACCAACTGTTTTCTTGCTGTAAGCCAAGATTGTAACCTATGAACTTAATAATTACGTGTTTGTTTCTACCACAAGTATCCCCATATCATACTGAAATACTCCAACTCTTTAATTTGCCTACACTGAACTCATTCAAACACCACGACTGCCCACATATCATGAGAGTGAAAGTTATTTAAAGAATCAACCCCCAAATTTTTTTTTACTTCTTAGAAAATATTATAATTATGTGGACAACATGATGCTGACTGAGCCACATGGCTTCTTTCTTTCTTTCCAGAAATATCCAGGCAAGTAAGAATCCAGACAGCCAGATGTGGAGTATTTACTTTTGTGATCTCATTGTTTATGACAGTCAAGTCAAACAGAAACTTTTCTGTGAATCAACCCCCGTTTCCCAGTTGCTTAGTTTGAATGCTCCTGTGGACATTTGCCATAAATAGTTTGACCACATTTGTCACGTGTCTGGAACTCACTTCAGAAGCAAAATGGGAATATGTGGCATATGGGCACAGAATTCACAGAAAGTTCTCTCGTGAGGGGAAGGATCAGAATTTCATGATCACAGCAGAGGAAGTTGTTAACTCAGCAATTCCAGACGGAGTGTCCTGCCAAGCAGTGGAGAGTGAACTAGAGGAGACGGGATAGAGTCAGAAATTAAAACATGAGATGAGGGTGTCAAAAATTAAAAATTATAGTGATAAAGTAAAAGTTACAACAATGGCTAGATAGACTATATTCATATAGTTTGCATATGCCTGTAAGAAAGGTGGTGCCTGGTAAGAACACAGTTACAGTTCATCACATTGTTTCTCCCTTTTTTTTTTTTTTTTTTTTTTTTGAGATGGAGTCTGGCTCTATCACCCAGGCTGGAGTGCAATAGTGCAATCTCAGCTTACTGTAACCTCTGCCTCCCAGGTTCAAGTGATTCTCCTGCCTCAGCCTCCAGCCTCCAGAATAGCTGGGACTATAGATGCCCACCTCCATGCTTGGTTAATTTTTGTATTTTTAGTAGAGATGGGGTTTCATCATGTTGGCCAGACTGGTCTCTAACTCCTGACCTCAAGTGATCCATCCACCTCGGCCTCCCAAAGTGCTGGGATTACAGGCATGGGCCACCATGTAAGGCCTAATCACATTATTTTATTTGTTCCCCATAAAAAGAAGTTTCTAGAACAAAACAAGCTGATTTTGTAGACATAATATCCAACAGTTGCAAAAATTTATTCAGGGTTTCCCATGTGCCTAGAAATGTGCTAGAAGTATTTTTTTTCTTTTATTTTTATTTTTATTTTTGTATTTTTTAGAGACAGGGTCTTACTCTGTTGCTTAGGCTAGAGTCCAGTGGTGCAATCACAGCTTGCTGCAACCTCAAACTCCTGGGTTCAAGTGATCCTCCCACCTCAGCCTCCTAAGTAGCAGAGACTACAGGTGCATGCCACCATACCTGGGTAATTTGGTTTTTTGTTTTTTGTTTTCAGAGGGACAAAGTCTTGCTATGTTGCCTAGGCTGGTCTCAAACTCCCGGGCTCAAGTGATCCTCCCGCCTCAGCCTTTCAAAGTGTTGGGATTACAGGCATGAGCCACCAGGCCCAGTGGCAAGAAGTACTTCTAAATGTTAAAGAGACATAATAAATGTATCTAACCCCACTGGAAACAAGAAAAATAAATAAATAATAAATTTAAAACCAACTGTATAGTTACTACTTTTGTAATTAGAAAGGCCACTATACCCTAACAACAGGTCAATTTCTAGATTTAGCAGACATGGCAAGATCATGTATTAGTAACACAGATTTTAATATTATCTTGAACTTTATTCTAATGGAAATGAATGGTAATAATTGCTCTACACATTGTTGTCAAAGCTTCCTTGTGACAAATGGTATAATACCAGTTTCATTGAATCCTGTTGCAAGGTAAAAATATTAGCTACCTATATAAAATATGGAGAATTCAGCTGGATTCCACAATTTAGTTTTTACTCTTTCTTTCAAAAGTGTTATCAATATTGCCACAATTAACAGGAACAACAATCCCTTGGACCTACTGGTGTGCCCAATGAGAAGGGTATTATTCAGAGGTGACGCCTTTCTTCAAAATCCAGTACACCAGCAGGGCCCCGTGGCTCACGCTTGTAATCAGCACTTTGGGAGACCAAGGTGGGCAGACCACTTGAGGCCAGGAGTTCAAGACCAGCCAGCCTAACATGGTGAAATTCTGTCTCTATTAAAAATACAAAAATTAGCCAGGCATGGTGGTGCATGCCGGCAATCCCAGCTACTTGGGAGGCTAAGGCAGGAGAATTATGTGAACCCAGGAGGCAGAGGTTGCAGCGAGCCAAGGTGGTGCCACTGCACTCCAGCCTGGGCAACAGAGCGAGACTCTGTCTCAAAAAAAGAAAGAAAAAATCTAGTACACCAAAGAAAGCCCATAATTTTCAATAGTGTGAGTCTCATCATCATCTTATAAAGCTCTCTATTCTCTCCTTATGATGCAATTATGATGGTTTTTCAGAATGATTTTTGGGGGTAGATTGTGTCGCCAAGGCTGGCGACAACATACATTTTGCAGTGTGACCTTACCACCTCTTTGTCAAAAGATAGAGTCTACTTCACCTCTCTTTAAGTCTAGCCTTTCCTGGGACCTATTCTGATTATAGGACCAGTCTGACTGCTGGACGTGACTTTGTACAACGTCATAAGCTGGGCCTTAAGAGATGTACAGCTCTCACCTTGCCTCCGGAACACCCCTGCTTAGAATGCACCGGCCATGCTGTCTGCAAGTGGGCACAGGCTAACCCACCCACAGCATATGCTCTTTCTACCTTCTTTCTTGCTAGAGAGAGTTTTAAATAACTAGGACTACCACAAATCCCAATGGCTATAAGCTTTAATGCCTCAAGTAATTCTTCACAAATAAAATGTGTCAACTTCCTTAAAATGCTCAAAAGACTATCTAGATCAAAAGAGCCCACACATCTTTTTATTTGTTTGAAAGAAGCCAGAAGCCCTCTGCACCTAAAAACCTGGGTTTGAATCCCAACGCTGCCATATCATTTGAGTCTCTATTTTCTCCCTTCTAAAATGAGAAAAATGGTCAAGTGCATTGGCTCATGCCTGTAATCCCAGCACTTTCAGAGGCTGAGGCGGGTGGATCACCTGAGGTCAGGAGTTTGAGACCAGCCTGGCCAACATGGTAAAACCCCGTGTCTACTAAAAATACAAAAATTAGCTGGGTGTGGTGGCAGGTGCCTGTAATCCCAGCCACTCAGGATCCTGAGGCAGGAGAACTGCTTAAACCTGGGAGGCAGAGGTTGCAGTGAGTCGAGATGACACCACTGCACTCCAGCCTGGGCGACAGAGAGAGAGACTCTGTCTCAAAAAATATAAAATAGGCCGGGCACAGTGGCTCACACCTGTAATCCCAGCACTTTGGGAGGCCGGGGCGGGTGGATCACTTGAGGTCAGGAGTTCAAGGTCAGCCTGCCCAGCCAACATGGTGAAATCCCATCTCTACTAAAAATACAAAAAATTAGCTGGGCATGGTGGCACGCACCTGTAGCCCCAGCTACTTGGCAGGCTGAGGCAGGAGAATCACTTGAATCCTGGAGGTGGAGGTTGCAGTGAGCCAAGATCACACCATTGCACTCCAGCCTGGGCAACAGAGTGAGACTCTGTACAAAAAAAAAAAAAAATTAATTAATTAATTAAAATAAAATGAGAAAAATAATTGTGAAAATTCAACGTAATCATATGTGACATCTTAGTCAACTTGAGCTACTGTAACAGGATACCATAGGCTGAGGGGCTTAAACAACATTTATTTCTCACAGTTCTGGAGGCTAGGAAGTCTAAGATCAGACGGCCAGCCTGCTCCAGTTCTTGGTGAAGACTCTCTTCCTGATTTGCAGACAGCCGTCTTCTTGCCGTGCCCTCACATGGCAGAGAACTCTGGTCTCTTCATCCTTTTCTATAAGTACCAATCCCATCATGAGGACTCCACCCCCATGACTCATCGAAACCCAATTACCTGCCAAAAGCTCACCTCCAAACACCACCATAATGGGGAGTAGAGCCTCAACACGTGAGTTTAGAGGGGACACATTCAATCCATAGCATGTGGGAAGGGCTTATAAATCCTAGGACATGGAGCAAATGTGAGAAACTATTATTCAACAGGCCATTCTGCACACTGTAAGATGATAATCCCATACAGAAGTGGCTCTGGCTGGCTCTAGCTGGCTTTTCGGAAGCATGAATGTGGGCTGTGACTTTCTCAGAACTAGGGCACCAAGTCCAAGTGCAGGAGACTCGACAGACACTAACCTTCATGTATGCATTCCACAAACATTGACTGAACGTCTATGGTGTGGCTGGCACTCTCCTCAACACGGAAATGCATCAGGAACAAAACACAATCTATCTTTTTTTTTTTTTTTTGAGACAAGAGTCTAGCTCTGTCATCCAGGCTGGAGTACAATGGTACAATCTGTGCTCACTGCAAGCTCTGCCTCCCAGGGTCAAGCAATTCTCCTGCCTCAGCCTCCCGAGTAGCTGGGATTACAGGCATGCCCCACCATGCCAGGTGAATTTTTGTATTTTTAATAGAGATGGGGTTTCATCATGTTGGCCAGCCTTGTCTCGAACTCCTGACCTCAGGTGATCCGCCTGCCTCGGCCTCCCAAAGTGCTGGGATTACAGGTGTGAGCCACCGCACCCAGCCAATCTATGCTCTCTTAGACCTTTTTTTTTTTTTTTTTTTTGAGACAGAGTCTTGCTCAGTCGCCCAGTCTGGAGTGCAGTGGCATGATCTCAGCTCACTGCAACCTCCGCCTCCTAGGTTCAAGTGATTCTCCTGCCTCAGCCTCCCAAGTAGCTGGGATTTCAGGCATGTACCACCATGCCAGGCTAATTTTTGTATTTTTAATACAGATGGAGTTTCATCACGCTGGCCAGCCTGGTCTCTGACTCTACCCTTCTCCACCTCCCAAAAAGCTGGGATTATAAGCGTGAGCCACTGCACCCAGCCGCTCTCTTAGAACTCTTATCTGCATGACTAGAGACATACTATCATACTAATAAGAGCTAACAAGAACTGAATCCAGATAAGGAGACAGACAGTAACTAGGTCATTTTAGGAAAGGCCTCTCAGATAAGGTGTGATCTGTGTGGAAACCACACACGTGTGCAGGAAAATATTCCAGGTGATGGGAACAGCCTGTGCAAAAACCCTGAGGTGGAATCGTGCTCACTGTGCCCAAAGACTAGCAGGGAGGTAGGTGCAGCTGCAGTGGAAGCAGCCAAGGGAAGAGTGGAGAGATGAAAACAGAGATCTAGAGGTATCTAGACAGATTCCAGCCTGACAGGCCATGGCAACAACACTAGATTTTATTCCAAGTGAAAGGAAACAGCAAAGTAGGCTTCGAGCAGAGGAGAGGCACAGCGGATTTACCTTTCTAAAAGATGAGTGTGGCTGGCTGTAGAACACATTGGGGAAGGGAAGCAGGAGCAGGAACCTTGATAGAAGGCTACTGCAGCAGAGTCCAGGCAAGAGATGCTGCAGCCTGGACTTGGCTGTCATAGTCAGGAGGTGAGAAGTAGCTGCCTCCTGGATCTATTTCAAAATCAGAACCAGAGAATCTGCCAGTAATTGCGGGTAGTGGGTGGGAAAAAAGAAAGGAGTCAAGAAAGAGGTGGAAGTACATGGTTTCCAAGAAAACAAAGGGATAATATGGGGATTTGTTTTGTGAAACGATAACCCCAAAATAGGTCTTTTTTTAGCACCAAGTTTTCAATGTCTTGGCTAAAAATAATAATAATAATTTAATGCCAGTAATCTTTTTAGAAACTATTTTACTGTCATATAAATGTACTAATTTGGGGAAATATTATGAGATGCATAAAAGCAACTCCAATTCTATTTGCTTTAGTTAAACCTTTATAACTAAGCACAGCTGCAGATTGCCCAGGTATAATTATAGCTCCACCTGGCAGGCAGGCCCCTGGGTTTGAAGCATAGCATTTCATTAATAAAATGAAAGAATGTGTGAAATGGTATTTTTAAACAGTTGAAATGAAAGAAAACCTCGTAGGTGGCAGGCTGTCTTTGCTAGGCCACAACCATGTGTTGAAATCTCACGTGAACACTGCCTGTCTCACATCTCTTCTTGGCACGAGCGAGGCTGTCCTTACCATAGATGTTCAGATACTGCACTGGGCCTTCTTAATGCAGATACTCTTGGAATTTCACAGCATTCTAGGGAAAAAAAAGGCACAGCCTACAAGCATCCTTATTGCACTCAGGTTCTGAAAATCTCTTTATTTTCTTGAGACTACCAGGTTACCAAGGAGTAGCATTCAAAGAAAATGTGTACAACCAATAATAACTATACTGGCCACTCTCCAGGAATTTCTCCTTTATTTATTCAGCCAACTATTTGCATTTCACTATACCATTAATTATTGCATACATGAACTAGCAATCCAACTCCCATAAAAATGACACCTCCAATTCCTCCTAGAGCTACCAAGAAAATCCAAACCCTTTTTTACAACAGCAAAAATCTAAGTTTGTGCTCTGTGCGATCTAATCCTTAATAAAGAGAAGAAAATTTAATTTTATATTGTTTCAAATTATCCAACTTACAGATGAGAATAATTAGGCTTTCTACCTAGACCCTAATGTTACAAACCCAAATAACATTCCTTCAAAATAAACAAACCAAAATATATTTTTAGAAATAAAGGAATTGGGCACAGTGGCTCACGCCTGTAATCCCAGCACTTTGGGAGGCCAAGGCGGGCAGATCACCTGAGGTCAGGAGTTTGAGATCGGCCTGACCAACATCGAGAAACCCCGTCTCTACTAAAAATACAAAATGAGCCGGGCATGGTGGCACATGCCTATAATCCCAGCTACTTGGGAGGCTGGGGCAGGGGAATCACTTGAACTCCGGAGGCAGAGGTTGCGGTGAGCCGAGATCACTCCATTGCACTCCATCTTGGGAAACAGGAGCAAAACTCCATCTCACAAAATAAACAAATAATAAACAAAAATAATAATAAAGGAATTGAAAACCACTAGAAGAGCAGTTGTTTTTAACACAGCTCTCTTAAAATTCTACAGAATAAGTAAACAAAAATGAGTGCTGTTACGAATAATTATTAAAGAATTAATTCAATAACTATGGAATTCTTTTCAAATGTTCATAAAACCTTTTTAATTAATGATAATTCATAACAAAAATCATGCAGCCATATTCTTTGATCACAGGGCAATCAAATGAAGAAATTAACAACAAATACAAATAAAAAAAACTAACCACTTAGAAATCTTAAAACAGGCCGGGTGCAGTGGGTTACCCCCGGAATTCCAGCACTTTGGGAGGCCGAAGCGGGTGGATCAGTTGAGGTCAGGAGTTCGAGTTCTGCCTGGCCAACGTGTTGAAACCCCATCTCTACTAAAAATACAAAAAATTAGCCAGGTATGGTGGTCTGCACCTGTAATCCCAGCTACTAGGGAGGCTGAGGCAGGAGAATCGCTTGAACCCGGGAGGCGGAGGTTGAGTGAGCTGAGATCGCATCGTTGCACTCCAGCTTGGGTGACAGAGCCAGACTCCATCTCAAAAAGAAAAGAAAAGAAAACTTTTTTTTTTTTTTTGAGACAGAGCCTCGCTGTGTCGCCCAGTCTGGAGTGCAGTGGCGCGATCTCGGCTCACTGCAAGCTCCGCCTCCCGGGTTCACGCCATTCTCCCGCCTCAGCCTCCGAGTAGCTGGGACTACAGGCGCCCGCCACCACGCCCGGCTAATTTTTTGTATTTTTAGTAGAGACGGGGTTTCACCGTGTTAGCCAGGATGGTCTCGATCTGCTGACCTCGTGATCCGCCTGCCTCGGCCTCCCAAAGTGCTGGGATTACAGGCTTGAGCCACCGTGCCCCGCCGGAAAAGAAATCTTAAAACATTCTTCTGAGTAACTCAACATCTAAGAACGAAATTATAGACTATTTAGAAATTAATGATGTCTCCCAGTAATAAGAACCAGAACATCTTGGGGAAACAACAGATCCAGATCTGGGGCAGGAACTGTACAAGGTAAGTCTGGGACATCTTCTTGTACCAAAAAGCAAGAGAGCTATCAAAGACCACAAGGGTCACATGGAAAGAACCTAAAGCCTCCAGTGGTCAAAGATGGGACAACATGAACATCAAAAAAGTACTGACTACAATGGACTGAAACACGTCAAACACATTAAAATCTACGTATTTGTAATAATACTATAAAAGTGGTCTGTTCTAGAGGTTTGTAGAACACCAATTTATTACAATGAAAATGGTAAATAAAATATTCAAAAATTTATCCTGCCCTTCTCTGTGAAATTTATTTTAGGGTAAACATTTAGCTGCTATAAACAATAGAATTGGAACTCAGCATTTTGCAACCCTCAATGACATAAACTATCTGGGCAATGATAAGGATGACTGATAAAACCATCAGGTAAGACTGATGAGGAATCTTATAATGGACGAATCACCCTCAAAACATCTGCCCCTACTGATCAATGTTAATATCATAAAAAGAGAAACAGACAATGTGGGTCTCTTAATAGGATGTAAGACAAACAGCACAGCACCACCTAATGAGAGATTCTTGCCAAAAATCTTCAACTCAGATCTGAGTATGATCAAGTCTTTAGTTGCAACCACTAGTTTACAGGAAATACAGGGATAGAGGAACATGTTAAACAACACCATGAGGATACAATTAGGTAAGTCCAGAATTGGGAAATTTTACAGTACAAATGCCTTATTTCTTCACACAAAAAAAGTAAAAACAGAATGAGAAGGGGAAAGAAGGACTGCTACAGATGGAAAGAGGTGTGTCAACTAAATGCTACATACAGGCCTTATTTGAGTGCTGATTCAAACAAACCAACTATTAAAAAGATATTCATGAGATAAGCAGGAAAATGTAAATACTGACTGGCTATTAAATGATATAAGAAATTTTGTCACTTTTCCTTTGGAGATAATGTTTACTTAAAAGTCTGAATCTTAGAGATGCAAAAAGAAGACGTACCTACAGATAAAATGTCTGCTTTGCTTTAAAATAATCCTAAAAGGTAGGGATAAACAAAATTGACCGTATTTGTTGACACTGGTAGAATAAAACCAGGACTTCATTATTCTAGTGTTGTGTACTTTCTATTATGTCATTTCAAGAGATTCACAATTTCTTATTGGGTATGCTGCTTTTGTGTATAAAATTTTCTATAGTAAAAAGGGTTTTTTTTCTTTAAAGAAATGAATGATAGTGAAAGCACCACATATCAAAATGAATGCCACTTTGGCTTTCAGAGGAGGATGCCTTAAATTAATTTTTTAAAAAACAAGATATACCATAATAGCTATTATTACAAAGTCAAAAAGTAACAGATGCTGGCGAGGTTGTAGAGAAAGTGGAATGCTTACACACTGTCGATGGGAGTGTAAATTAGTTCAACCATTGTGGAAGACAATGTGGCAAGTCCTCAAAGAGCTAAAAACAACTACTATTCGATCCAGCAATCCCATTACTGGGTATATACCCAAAGGAATATAAATTGTTCTGTCACAAAGACACATGCATGCATATGTTAGTTGTAGCACTAGTCACAATAGTAAGAACATGCAATCAAAAATATTCCTCAATGGTAGACTGGATAAGGAAAATGTGGTACATATACACCATGGAATACTATGCAGCCATAAAAAAGAACAAGATCCTGTCCTTTGCAGGAACATTGATGGAGCTGGAGGCCATTATCCTTAGCAAACTAATGCAGGAACAGAAAACCAAATGCTGTATGTTCTCACTCATAAGTGGGAGCTAAATGATGAGAACACAGGGACACAAAGAGGGAATCAACAGACACTGGGGCCTACCTGACACTGGAGGGTGGCAGGAGGCAGATGATCAGGAAAAATCACTATTAGGTACTAGGCTTAATGCCTGGGTGATGAAATAATCTGTGCAACAAATCCCCATGACATGCATTTGCCTATGTAGCAAACCTGCACATGTACCCCTGAAGCTAAAAGTTAAAAAAAATAAAATAAAGACATATAATAAATAAAACAAACATACAACTCTAAAAGCTAGAAGTAAAACCATAATTAGTCAAAATAAAGAAGGAATAATTAATCAAGATAAAAGTAGAAATTAGTTTTTTAAAAGCACACTTGAAAATAAACCCAAAATCTCTGTTAAGTATAATTATGAAAATAAGAAATAAAACCCAAATAAACACGTTGAAATTGAAAAATTGGCCATACTCACAAATATGAAAGAAATTTTAAACATAAAATAATCAATAATATTAGGTTGCAATAAAACCAAACTCTAGATAAAATATATGACTTTTAGGATAATAAAAATGATTCAACTTAACTCAAGGACATAAAACACAAACCTACTAATAAGCACAAAATAAATAGAAAGGATAGTTTAAGATCTAACCCCAAAAGTCATCAGTCTGGATTATTTTATTCATTTACTCTTTTATTGATTCAAAAATATAAATTGAAAACCAATATAACCAGGCACTATTCTTATTCTTATTCTTCTCAATGATGAGGATTCAAAAAGAAGAAAAAAAATCATGCCCTCTTGGAATTTATATTCTAGTGATGATTGGGATGAAGGGGGAATACAGACAATAATAGCACAAATAGGTAAAATATATCATATGTTAGATGGTGTGGAGGTTAAGTAATGCCCTTCCCCCAACCCCCACCACTCCAAAGATGCCCAAGTCCCAGAACCAGTGAACATGTGACTTTACATGATAAAGGGGACTTTACAGGTGTGATTAAGAATCTTGAACTGGGAAGAGTGTCCTGCATTATCTGGTGCACCCAATGTAAACACAGGGGTCCCTTGTAAGAGGGAGACAGGGAGGTCAGAGTCAGAGAAATTTAAAGATACAGGAAGGGGCCATGAGCCAAAGAACGCAGGTAGTCTTTTGAAACTGGAAAAGGCAAGGAAATAGATTCACTCAGGAGCCTCCAGAAATAACCAGCCCAGTGGACACCTTGATTTTAGGACTTCTGATTCGAACTGTAAGAGAATAAATTTGTATTGCTTAAGCTACTAAATGTGTGTTAATCTGTTACAACAGCAATAGGAAATTAATACAGATGGGGAAAAATAAAATGCCAAGTAAGAGCAGGGCCTGCCAGAGTGTGCAAATGACCTAAGTTAGTTAGAGTAAGGGTGCAATTGACCTCAGTTGGTTAGGGTAAGGGTGTAATTGACCTAAGTTTGTTAAGGTAAGTGTCACCTCTAATAAGCCTTATTATGTAAACTGTGACAAGGGAAAGAAAGAAAGAAAGAGACAGAGAGAGAAAGAAAGGAAGGGAGAGAAAGGGAGAAAGAGAGAAAGAAAGCAGGAGAGAAGGAGGAGAGAAGGAGGGGGAGAGAGAGAGAGAAAGAAAGAAAGGGAGAGAAAGGAAGAAAGAGAGAAAGCAAGCAGGAGAGAAGGAGGGAGAGAGGGAAAAAGAGAGGGAGGGAGGGAGGAAGGTTGGTTGGTACAATGAACTACTTCATGAGCAAAATTCAAAGACAAACAACAGGAAATTAGGAAAAATGAGATACAAATGGCAAATAAGCATATGAAAAGGTATTCAATTTCAATATTAGTAAAAGAAATGGGAATGAAAACAATCAAATGCCACTTTTAACAGACTGGCACACATTCCAAATGATTATTAACATCCAGCACAGGTGAGTATGTGGGAAATGGCAATCTCTTACTTCTTGAAAAAATTTTAAACTAGTGTAATCTTTTTATAGGGCAATCCAGCAATTTCCACCACAGTTTAAAATATGCCTACCTTTTGTCCAGTAACACATTTCTAAGAATTATACTTTTAAAAGTTTGCACTAATGTCTAGGAAATATATGTGGTATTCACTCTAAAATAAAAACAATTTAAATTTTACCCAGTGAAATATTATATAAATTGTGATACAGCCATACAAAACAATTTAAAAGAACTTAAGGCAGATCTATATATACTAACTTGTAAAGATATTACAGTACATCATTCAGTGAAAAACTCAAGTTGTATACCTATGTATATACTATGATCCCTATGGGAGGTGGTCTCTATGATGGTCCCCAGTGATCCCATATCCATACCTTTGTGTGATCCCTTCATCTTAAATGTTGGCTGAACCTAGTGATTCACTTCTAATAGAATAGGGCAAACGTAATGGAATATCATTTCTACGATTAGATGTACAAAGAGATGGCAGTTTCTTCTTGCTTACTGTAATGGAGGCCAGAGAGGCATGTGTAGCAAAGAACCGAAGGAGGCCTTTGTCCAACAGGTAGCATATAACTGAGGCCTTCAATCCAACAATCTCACAAAGAACTGAATCCTGCCAACAACTACATGAGTGAGCTCGTAAGCTTACCCAGTAGAGCCTTCAGATGAGACCACAGCCCTGGCCCACACCCTAAATGCAACCTCATGAGACACCTTAAGGCAGATAATTCCACTAAGCCACAGCCTGATTCTGACTCAAAGAAACTGTGAGACAATAAATGTTTGTTCTTTTAAATTGCTATATTTTAGGAAAATTTGTTACATGGCAGTGGATAACTAATACAGTTCCATTTTTATCCAAAGAAAACCTGTTAAACTATATTATTTTATGTGTATGTGTAGAGAAGATTGGGAACAAGGATACATAGATAGGTGCCTGGAAGGGAAACTTCCAGTTGCTGATGGAGGTCACTTCTGGGGCACTGAATTAGGAGAGAGAAAAAAATTGCAATTCCTACTTTCATATTGTTTGAATTTATTACAGCAAGCCCTAATTACTTAGTATAAATATTTATTTTCTTAAAATTTTCCTGCATAATTTCTTTTATATTACATCCTCAACTCATTAGCAATAGTAAGGTACTACTCTGTGTTGTTAGCCAAGCATAGTGGTGGATTTTCACCAATCCATTCACACACTTTTTCTTTTGTAACAAATGGCAAGTTCTTTCAGAGACAGAGACCCTCCCCATCCCAACAATGAAATAGGGCAAAACTAAGTGAGCCTTCTAGGGACTGAACCCATGGTTCTCCCAGATTAAGGAATAAACTTTTGTTTAAAAAAAAGAAAAAGTGGATTGTAACTACCGTTACTGCCAACTCCACTAACCTAAAACCTCAAATGATCAGAGCTACTTGTTCCATATTCTGAATAACTTTAATGCTTCCCAGCTAAGGTAATACATTACCATAGCAAAGAAACCCTAGGGTCATATGTTGCTCCTTTTTTTCCATTACCAACCACACATACTCATGAACAAGCCCAAGGAACAACCTATATCACGAATCTAACCACTTTCCTCTACTTTTGTTACTACTGCCTAAATCCAAGCCACTCTCATTGCTACTCTAGGCCACTGTATAGACCACAGTATAGCTCTCTCACTGGTCCTCCCACTTCCACACTTGCCAGCCTATAAATCATTCCTTACACAGAGGCCAGGATGATTTCCATTTTTTTCTTTTTTCTTTTAGATGGAGTCTCACTCTATTGCCCAGGCTGGAATGCAGTGGTGCGATCTCCACTCAATGCAAACTCCACCTCCCAGGTTTAAGTAATTCTCCTGCCTCAGCCTCCCGAGTAACTGGGGTTCCAGGCATGTGCCACCATGCACAGTTAATTTTGTATTTTTAGTAGAATTAGTTTTTTGCCATATCAGCCAGGCTGGTCTCAAACTCCTGCCCTCAGGTGATCCACCCACTTTGGCCTCCCAGAGTGGTGGGATTACAGGTGTGAGTCACCATGGCTTGCCAGTAATTATTTCTTTCTATCTCCAACAAATTAACAGTGTAAAAGAATATGTATTATAACCCAAATGTGAGATTACCTACAAATAATTCAACAATTAAGTTCTTCTGATTACAAGATGTGATTCTAAGGACATGAATCAAAAATTTTAACCAAATATAATCAATGTTCGTGGGTACTGAATGCATCTGTATAATAATGTATGCCCTAAACATTGCTCAGAACCACAGCACCCACCTAGAATCATGAAGATAGCGCCATAGAAACTCTAAAATCATGTGAACTCTAAAAATGAAATGACAAGAAGTGAAGAATGATCATTGCTATTATTTAGGGCTTTATGCCATTTCTCTGTAGTGCCATCCTGTATTGCCCCTACTCCAGGTAGCAATCTCTCTCCTTCCCACACTCAATGACAAGGATTACATGTTTGAATAAAATGTCAACATCACACATTATGCAAGGTAACGGGAATCCATCATCTAAATATCATTACAATCAAGAACTGTCATGTTCAAATTCTCCCTCACTACTCACAGCTGAAAGAAACAACATCTTTAAGACCTTGCCTGAATTTTCAGCTAACACCCACTTGATTTCAAGGTGACAGAGTGTGTTCTTAAGAGCTGTTACCACCCTGGGTAATTACTAGGTTGGTGCAAAAGTAATTGTGATTTTTGCCATTGAAAGTAATGGCAAAATATAAAGCTATAGCAAGGCTGTGAGAGAGAATAGAAGGTTAACATCTGTGCCCACTCATGTAGTATAACTGAGTCAGGGCCACCAGCCACCAAGAACAAAGAAAGCTGCCACAGTCTCTGCCAATTGGGAAGAAAATAGAAAGAAGGTGGGAGTAAGGAAACCTTTCTCAACAATTAAAAATACAGAGTTTTAAAAATAACCAAAAGAGGCCGGGAGTGGTGTTTCACACCTATAATCTCAACACTTTGGGAGCCCAAGGTGGGTGGATCACTTGAGGTCAGGAGTTTGAGACCAGCCTAGCGAACATGGTCAAACCCTGTCTCTACTAAAAATACAAAAATTAGCCCAGCACAGTGGTGGGTGCCTGTAGTCCCTACCACCTGGGGAAGAGGCTGAGGCAGGAGAATTGCTTGAAGCTGGGAGGCGGAGGTTGCAGTGAGCCGAGATTATGCCATTACACTCCAGCCTGGGCAACAGAGCGAGACTCCGTCTCAAAAAAATAAAATAAAATAGAACAAAAATAAATTTAAAAAATAACTAAAAGAGTATAATTGGATTGTTTGTAAAACAAAGGATAAGTGCTTGAGGGGATGGCTACCCCATTCTCCATGATGTGCTTATTTCACATTGCATGCCTGCATCAAAACACCTCATGGACCCCATAAATACATACACCTACTATGTACCCTCAAAAATTAAAAATTTTTAAAAACAAAATACAAAAAGTTTGCTTTATCTTTCTGAAAGCCACAGATATTTCTGGCCAAGAACAGTTTTGAATACTGTCAAGGTCACAACTGCAAATACCGAGTTGATTGGCAATATTAAAAAGTACACAAAGCAAAGGGATAAAAGTAAACAAAAAGATGGCTGAAATGCAAAACATAAGGCACTGGGCACAGAATTCCACATTTGGCATTGGCACGTGCATGAGGAATGGAGACACTGGTCAGTAAAGCGCTGGCATTATGTTGCTGTCATTGCAGAAGATCTTGGCCAGTGGAATTTAGAACTCCTCCTTTCAGTTTGGTTCAACTCAGAAAACATTCTCAACCAGTGACCTCCGAATCCTTGCCCCCAGAATACAAGAAAAAGACATCTAAACTTTTTATGCTTTTTCTTTTTTTAATTTTTTTGAGACAGGGTCTCACTCTGCCACCCAGGCTGTAATGCAGTGGCGCAATCACGGCTCACTGCACCACTGGTCTCCTAGTGATCGTCCCACCTCAGCCTCCTGGGTAGCTGAGACCAAGGCACACACAGCCAGACCACCACACCGGCTACTTTTTTTATTTTTTGTAGAGACAGGGTCTCACTATGTTGCCCAGGCTGGTCTTGAACTCCTGGTGTGAAGTGATCCTCTCACCATGTCAGCCTATACTTATTTTTTATCTCATTCTTTCTAAATTCCAGGGTACATGTGCAGGATGTGCAGGTTTGTTACATAGGTAAATGTGGGCTATGGTGGTTTGCTGCACCTGTCAACCCATCACCTAGGTATTAAGCTCAGCACGCATTAGTTATTTTTCCTAATGCTGTCACTTCCCTCACCCTTCGCCAACAGGCCCCAGTGTGTGTTGTTCCCCTTCCTGTGTCCATGTGTTCTCATTGTTCAGCTCCCACTTACGAGAACATGCAGTGTTTATTTTCTGTTCCTACATTAGTTTGCTGAGGATAATGGCTTCCAGCTTCATTCATGTCACTGCAAAGGACATGATCTCATTCCTTTTTATGGCTGCATAGTATTCCATGGTGTATACGTACCACATTTTCTTTATCCAGTCTATCATTGATGGGCATTTGGATTGATTCCATGTCTTTGCTATTATCTCTCTCTTTTTAAATGTCTATCTTGTGTGTGTTATAAAATGTATAAACTACATTCAAACAATATGTAGATTACTAAATACACGAACAAGCACAGGGAAAGTGAATATCAGAAAACTTTTCTTTATGACTAGTAGTATGTGATCAAGAAAGTGCAGAGATTTTGATTCAGTAGCTCTAGAGTGAGGCCCTAGAATGTGCATTTTTAATAACTCCCCAGGTAACACTGGTAGACATGTTTTACATATATTCATTCATTTTCATCTTTACAACAATTCTAATATTAGGTGGTGTAATACACTCAGGCAGGCATTATATTAATAACTGTCCCTATTGTACAGATGAGAAAACTGAGGCATGGAAAGTTTAGGTGATGCCCGGAGTTTTCACAGCTAGTAAGTTGGGGAGGCAGAACTCAAATCCAGGCAGTCTGGACATATTCTCAAGAACTCAAGAAACTGTGATTGACCCAAAATAAAGTTAAGCAGGAAAGATTGGAAAATTTAAAACCTCAGGTACAAGAGACATCTGGGCACCCAGAAGGATGCTTCATCAGTCTGGGTGACCCCTAAGGAAGGGTCATTTCACTCATGAGAGCCAACGTAGATTCAATAAAGAAAATCCCTCACGTACATTAGTCACATTTGTTTAGCTCTTGGAGATGAGACTATTCTCAAAAGACAAAGATAGGAAATAAGACACAAAGATTGCTTCAATAAAACATCACCCAACCAGAGCAGCTCGTTGTCATTTTTTTTTTATGGAAGCCTTTTACCGTATGGAACTAATTATCACCATCTGCCATTCCATACTTCTATTTCCTGTCTAGCAGCTCATTCTTCAAAAACTCAGTAGCTTCCTCTCTTTACATTTGTAAATGCTGTTGACTATGGATAAAATCCATGTTTACTTTCTATTCAGAACCCCATAGGAAAGCTTGTTTTAATCACCCACAGATGTTTGATTCAGTTCTGCTTAGCTTGGCACAGAACTTCAGAAGGAAATAAAAGAAAAATCTTTATTTTATATTTCAATTGTAGATTGTTACAGACTAAATAAAATGCCAAATTGTTATTGGAAACAACACAGCCACTGTAATAACGATAGTCGACATCTTATTTTTACAATTATAATTTTTCTGGCATTTGTTTAACTCAAGATGGTTTCCATATTTTACAAAGGGCTTTTCCCCCTTCTCTGAATGAAACTCCATTGAAGCCATAGAACTTTGTAATTTATTTTCAATACATTCTTGTACATTTGAGAAAAATGGAAACTATTGCATGATTTCTAGTGATTAGGCTTTTAAATACTTTTCACCCTTCTGGTGTCATGTTTTGATATGTATTATCCTTTTGGATTCCTTTAAGCCAACTCCAAAGAGCACTTCATACACATCTAGTATTATATGAGTCAGCTCTTCCTTATTTCCCTTTTATTTTTGATTTCTTAACTAAAAAACATTAATGACATATAAACATTCCCTGCAAATTACATTTATACTTTGCAATTATCAAATTTAAGGGGAAAAGGCAGATTTTCTGGTTGAGCATTTCTACGAATTTTTGGTACACTCTCTGTCTCTAAAGCCGTGACATGATTGCTAAATATCTCATTTCTTTACAACTCTACCCTTCCATTGAAACCAAAGCTAGCTCACCAGATTCACTGAAACCCAGAAATTTCTAATGAGGTTCTTTTGAATTTCTTTTCATTCCACTAATGCCAAGGATCAAACTACACAAAAAGAAAGAATCAAACTATACTTCACAAGACCTAAGTCCAAAATTTCCCAAACGTTTGCTTCTTCCTAAGTCTAGTCATTCACATTGCTCCTTCAAAAAGCAGTTTACTTAAATTATGTTTACATGGCAGAACTCGTTTTCAACTTTCTTCTCATCCAATGTGTTAAAATATCACAGGTGTTAACTCTGTTTTGTTTTTTATTCAATATACGTGGTTCACATTGAAGAAAAAAAAAATCTTCTCAGATAAAGATAGCCCCAGAATAAACCTACTGGCCTGAAGAGAGATCCAGTTATGGTTCCTGATATAGTTTGGATGTGTGTCTCCATTCAGATTTCATATTAAAATGCAATCCTCAATGTTGAAGGTGGGGCTTTGTGGAAGGTGTACTATGCCATTGTGGCACTGCTATAAAGAAATACCTGAGACTGGGTGATTTATAAAGAAAAAATATTTAATTGGCTGACAGTTCTACAGACTGTACAGGAAGTATGGCAGCATCTGCTTCGTGGGGTAGGAGGGTGGGAATGGGAAGGTGGGGCACTAAGGAAACTTACAATTATAGTGGAAGGCGAAGGGGAAGCAAGCACTTCTTACATGGCCAGAGCGGGAACAGGGGGGCGGGTGGTGCCACACACTTTTAAACGAGATCTCACCAGAACTCACTCACTATCATGAGAATAGCACCAAGGTGGAAATCCACCACCATGATCCAATCACCTCCCACCAGGCCCTACCTCCCACACTGAGGACTACAATTTCATATGATATTTGGGCAGCCACACAAATCCAAAACTTATCAACAGGTATTTGGAATATGGGGGTGGGTTTCTCATGAATGGTTTAGCACCATCCCCCTTGGTACAGTCCTCCTGATAGTGAGTGCATTCTCGAGAGATCTGGTTGTTTAAAAGTGTGTAGCTTTTACATGACTGTAAGTTTCCTGGGGGCCTCCCCAGAAGCCCAGCAGATGCCAGCACCATGCTTGCTGTACAGCCTGCAGAACTGTGAGCCAATTAAGCCTCTTTTCTTTATAAATTACCCAGCCTCAGGTATTTCTTTGTAGCTGTACAAGAACAGACTAATACAGTTCCTGATAATTGTTTCAATTCACATGTCAAAATTCTGGTTTGAATGTGCTTATTTTGCCCTATCGTAATTTTATCTTGTTGCTCTTCTCCATGTGTCTATTCAGAAAACCTCTAGGTCAAAGAACTTGTGTAATACTGGAGAAAAGAGTGCATACATGAAAGGGAAGGGACTGAGATTGTGTCTAAGAGAAGCTACCAAATCAGATGTTTTAAGTCCATGTATGGAAGGAAAGAGTTTTCTTCGCACGGCTGTATTTTCCTCTGTCAGTGACAGCTCTTCAGAGAACAGCTCCGAACTCGGTGTTGACAGTAAGAAAGAATATTTACTTTCCCAAATTATTTGACCCTACCAGCTGTATACATTGGTGATTCAACATCAAAGACAATTAACAAATCCACTAAAGACACAAGGACAGTTTATGATGTCAAAGTTGTGCATATATTTTGTGAAACTGAGATCCTCTGCCTTTAATTAATTAAAGCTATTGGTGGCTATGAATGAGTTTTCTAAACATTATTTTATAAGCTTTTCATTTCAGAGAGGGAAATAAAGCAGATTCATCCTTTGATATCCAAACACTGTAATCAAGACAACTGGGTTCCTATGGGTCAAAGACAACAAATTATAATTTACCATACCATAAGTATAAACAAAACTTTAATGTATAATGAAGCTAACGAGTTCTTCCTGTTATAGAATTCTGCCACCATTTACATGGTGATGACATCAAAGTCTTGTCCTCCAGATACTTGTCCCCTTTACAGAAAGGGGAGAACCAGAGGACCAAGTGCTCACCATTTATCAATGCTTATGTAATATTGGGTGACCCTTTACAAACAGCAAATACAGGCACTTAGTTGCTGAGAAATTATAGAGGGAATAAAAACTGACTGGTCAACTTTCTAAAGAGATTATAACTAAAATGAAAAGCAGAGGGGAAAATAAAACTATTATACATATATAGGAATAGAGGCATTACATTTTATGCTATAATTGAAAGTTGGTGTAATTTAGTTCCTTTTAAAAATCCAAATATGGATGTGTAAGCATCTCAAACACTGGCATACATCATTCTTTGTGGGTGGACCAGTCTAGGAAAGGTCAAGAAAGCTCCACCCACTTTTACAAAAAAAACACATGCTTATTAGTTCTTAATCTGTGAAATAACCTGTGTACTACTATATTTCCTCAAATCGAAGATTCCATCCATTTTAAGACATACTACTATTTTATTTAGTGAGAAAAAGAAAAAGCTATGCCAATTAAGCTATGGCATATGATCAATATAAAACACATTCCAATTTCAGAGATATTAAAATGTGAAAAAATGTGCATCTTAGATTTGAAGAAATACAGTGAAATCTTGTCTATACGTATATTCACATAGAAACAAAACTTGATAATAGTTCTGGAATACAATAGGATATTTCTTAAGAGTATCAAATGTATGATGAATTCTTTAAAGAAGAAGAAAGAGACATCTCACAAGAAACATGGAAAATTAACTTGTCTATACACATTCAGAAATATTTTGTATTTTCCAATACATTTTTTTCCATTATGGTCTTACATATTTATTTATTTAAATGCATTGCTTTTCTACTAATTACATAAGTAAAAAGTGCTTATAATTTAAAAAGTGAAACTTTAGAAAATACACAAAAATAGGATCCTGATAAAGATCCAGCCTGACTTTGATCTGTAATGATGCAGGCACTATTTTTTTAAATAGTCCCTCCTCCTTTTCTCTTGCTTTGTTCCTTAATTCCAGATAGCCTCTTCCCACATATATAGCTGTTGCTGTAGTTGCTGCTAGAGCCCCCTTCAATCTCTACAATGCTTACCAGCTTCTAGAGCCTTTGCCCAATTTGCAATGGGAGACATTCAGCCTCAATCCTTCCATTCCATTTGATTCCTTTAGAGGAGGGAGAAAGGAAGAGGGATAGGGGTGGGTTTCAATTTTAAGATACTAGGACTCTGGATTCAGAAACAGCTTCAGGGAAGTTCAAGGTTAATACTTAATACTGTTTCAACTATTTCAACTACCTTACAGATACTAAGGAGAAAAGAGTGGTTATGTTTCTCCTCCAAGTTTCTTTTAGTGCTTTCTAGTTGATTACAAGATTTCATTTTGATTAGCACGGTAGTACAAACGCACACACATTAAGTAAAAACCTCAGAGTTCCATTGCTACTTAGGATGATGAGTGCCATAAAAAGAATATTGCTCCCACTCTAACAACCACAAAAGAGTCAGATGATCTACAAAACTGTAACTACTCTCGAGCCCATCAGAGGGCTGAAGTCCTAATACAGCCAAGTAACCTGAATTCCAAAGAGGGACAAGCTTTCCAAAGGGAGACTGCACACAAAGCTTTTTGCAGAGCAAGGAAGACAGAGGTAGTCACTATTCAGCTAGGTAAGAAAAAAACCAGCCAAAATTTGAATGAATTCTTACAGGGCAAGTGTGGACTGGCGTGTCAATTTGGAATAGCTAGGAGCCCCAGACACAGGGGAAGTTTCACTCACAATCTCAGCTTCAACCTCAGTTTCATGAGCCTCCCCTGGGTATGCATACTGAAGACAAAGACAGGGATCACAGCAGGAAACCTGAGAGTCATCCTTCAGAGACACATCTGCTGCTGATGGAGACAGGCACTGATGAAGACCCTTTCAAGCAGACACCCTTGTCTGTGGAGTTGGGCAGGAAATCTTGGGCCCAGGACTCTGCAATGATGCCAGACACAGGTCAGCTACTGCTAGGAGAGAGAAAAAAATTCTCTCCCACCTAAGACCAACCACAGATACAAGGCAGAATCCAGCTGACATAGAGAGTAGATGAAGGAATGCTGAGAAAACTCCAGTTTCGAGGCCCAGGCATACACGGCCTGCCTAAGACTGAGTCTGGGCCATTACAAGAGAAAGTCCCCTCTGCCCCCACCCACGCCCAAAACCAATTAACAAGCAACAGTAGTTTAACACTGGGAAGGGCAAGAACGTGAGGAGAGACCCCTCTGTGTTTCAGGCAAGCAAGGTAGAATGGGAACACTGAGAAAAGTAATCCAGTACTCCAGATCCCACTGTAAGCTCAAAGGAATGGCAGCCATCACCAAGGGATTTGAAGCCTGTGATGAACTGATGGTAACCATAGCAACAACAACAACAACAAAATGCAAACCCAACTCAACTCGTGAGTACATGGATTCAAACTCCACACTGTTTACATGAAAGCAGCAAGCCCATACCAGGCAAAAATACTATTCAATTCAGTCTCTTCAGTTCTTCTCCATACAGTGTCCAGCATTCAATAGAAAAGTACAAGACACACAAAAAAGCAAGATAAAGAATGCTATTGCCAAATGATTGACCAACAGGCGCAAACACAGAGATGACTTCAATGCTGGAACTATTGAACAGAGACTTTAAAATGACCATGATCACTATGTTAAATGATCTAGTGAAAAAGTTAGACAACATGCATGAACAGATAAGAAATTTAAGCAGAGTGACAGAAACTATAAAAAGAGTCCAGTGGAAATGTTAGAAATTAAAACATTATTAGAGATGAAAAATTCATTTGATAGGTTTATTAGCAGACAGGATGCAGTGAATGTAAACATAGATTAATAGAAAGTTCCAAACTAAAACACGTAGAGAAAAAAGAATAAAAAGAAATAATTTTAAAAATAGAAGTAGAGTTATGGGGCAAATCAAATGGCCTAATGTATGTGTAACTGAAGTTCAAGCATAAAGAGATAATGGACAAGAATTTTCCAAAGTTAATGAAAAACAACAAATCACAAATCCAAGAATCCTAGAGAATCATAAGCAAGATTTTTTAAAAAGGAAAACAAAAATTTAAAACACTGATATATTGCATAGTCAAACTGCTGGAAAAATATTTAAGACAGGCAGAGAAAAAAAAGAGACATTGCATTTATAGGAAGAAAGTCAGAATCTTAAGTAGCATCACTTATTTCATTTAAAATCATAAAATTGTAACCCTCATATGGGGCAACTTAAATTTTATGTTTGATGTTTCCTCATATATTTTGTCTCCCTTATTTGATTGTAGACATTAAGGAAACAGACCTAGTCTTAACACTGTATTAATATTACATTTATCCTCTTCTGTGTTGCTTGACAAAGCATGGGTATTCAATAAGCACTTCTGACTTCGGGGCAGATTCACTTTTTACATGATTTTTTTTTTTTTTTTTGCATAGGATCAGTAAACTTTTTCTTACAGGCCACACAAAGTCTTAAGATATAAAAGTATTTTTAGATTAACTTTATGAAACTTTTAAAGCTTATATTCTCTACCTTTTATTTTTCAGAAAATTTTTTAAAATGTGTGAAACTGGCCGGGCGCGGTGGCTCAGGCCTGTAATCCCAGCACTTTGGGAGGCCGAGATGGGCGGATCACGAGGTCAAGAGATCGAGACCATCCTGGCTAACCCGGTGAAACCCCGTCTCTACTGAAAAAAAAAAATACAAAAAACTAGCCGGGCGAGGTGGCGGGCGCCTGTAGTCCCAGCTACTCGGGAGGCTGAGGCAGGAGAATGGCATGAACCCGGGAGGCGGAGCTTGCAATGAGCTGAGATCTGGCCACTGCACTCCAGCCTGGGCG
This sequence comes from Piliocolobus tephrosceles, assembly GCF_002776525.5. NCBI lineage: Eukaryota > Metazoa > Chordata > Mammalia > Primates > Cercopithecidae > Piliocolobus > Piliocolobus tephrosceles. The sequence continues at coordinate 54,956,995 of NC_045450.1, read as the reverse complement.
ACAGAGCGAGATTCCGTCTCAAAAAAAAAAAAAAAAAAGTGTGAAACTGGCTCTACATTTAGCAAAATGAGACCATGGAGTCTCCCCACTCTGATACTTCCTTTCTCCAGCATTTACATATTGAATTTTAGATAATACTGTCACCCACACAATGGGTGGGTTTTATCACTTGGTGGGTGACAGTCCAAAGACCACAACCAAGGAGGATTTAAACAAAGGAATTTTGTTTCCTGCAACAAGTAAGGAGGACAGCTGGGGCAGTTTCCCAAAACAGTACCCCCTAAACAATGGTGAAAACAGCTTTCATTAGGCTGGTTAGCTGAGCCATTGTATGTAGAGGCGGAGTAAAGGCAGAGCCAGTGAAGTACCTGATCATGTTTCTCCATATGTCACATGTATAGGAAATGGCAGATAAGCTCCTTCCTGGGTGGGGTTTTTAGTACGGTAATAAGGAAAGTTCACAAGGTTCATCTCCGACTCAGAGGTCTCTGGACCCAACCAGTTTTTATTCATCTAGAGCTGAGCTTCACTCTGGAACTTTTTGAAACAACTCAAGATGCAACAGTTACAAGTGGGTGCTTTTTCAGGGTGCATACCCAGAAACCTGGGGATCTTGGGTTACAATATCATATTCATCCACCTATTATTTTGTTATCTACTATTCTCTATGTGTAATTTGTCTTTTCCTCCACAAACAGATTGTCGATCCTTCAAAATAAGGTCCGTAATGTCTGTATTTCATATCCCATACACAACAGACACATAATCAAATATTTGGTTACTAACGTTAAAATAATAAAAATATCTAGGAATGTCCAGCTCTGACCTGCTACGTTTAGGTCCCAGGCCCAAAAAGAGGGAGCCTGCAGTAAAAGATGTGGAGTCCGTTGCTGAACTCGACCATGACCTTCATCCACACTCTCAGCTGCTTGTTCCCCACTGGGCTCAGCTTCATCTTTCAGGCCTCATATACCTGTAGGTGGGGCCAGGTCTGAGGTTCCCTGACATATTTCTCTCTCTGGTTCCACAACTATCATTTTATCCCCTTCTCATAAGCTGCATACCCAGTTCTAATTCCAGCCCCAAGAGTCAGGCTCTGGACAAGAAGTAATCTTGAAAGGTAAGAAAACAAACAAATCTCTATCTAAAGCCACAGTAAAAAGGTGGTATGATCGGGTATGTAAACCATTCTTCTACTAGGATTATATTTAAGAGAAATGCAGCATATTTTCACACAACAAATATCTATGAAATCAAAGAACATAATCCCCAAATTATTAGTTTAGCAGAATGTTTAAATAAATGGAATGTTTAGCCTGCCAACTTCTCATACAAGTACACTAATTATTCCACAAAAACGTCACACTCTAAAGCCTAGGATTTGCCGGTGTGCTCTTGCAAATACATCTGCGCCTAAGAAAATTCCAAGTATTGGAGCTTCAAAGATGAGAAACACTGAAGTGTCCAATCCATTTCTTTGACCCACCCAAGGTGTTACAATCTATTATTGGTAGTTATGTTCTACTGAACATCACGGAAACACTGAATTAGGGAACACTGAACCATGGATCCCAGGAGAAATAGAGTTGGGTTCCTGCAAATGTCAATCACAACGTTTCTATCAATCAAGACATAACCTTACTTTATGTGTTCGTTTAAATAAACCTTATTTAACATATTATTGATTCATTAACATTGAACTGAGAACTAAAGCACCTTTAACTCCTACCTGAACGAAGTTTATCTGACACATATTTTCTCTGTAAGGCACTTCGCAGCCTTCTGCTTAGGAATACTGGACACCACTTCAATACGAAGCTTCGGAGGAAGGAGGCATTTTAAACAGCAAAATCACTAGGAAACAGCACAAAAATGTGGAAAATATGGCACTAAGCAGATTGCAAATTTAAAAACACTTATTTACAAGGGCTGAAATAAGAAGACAGAGTGTTACCTTATTCACCATCATCTGGGAACATCCATGTCGGATAACTCAAATTCTTCATCACTCTATGCTTATCCACAAACGACTGCAAAGGCACCATGAGGACTGATTTGGGGGATCTCAGGGATGCAGATTCTAGTGGGATGGGAGGAAAAACAACATTCTAATAGAGCTTTCTAAAAATGAAATGGGCCGACCTAGGAGAGGACTCTCCAGCCTTTGACTTGTATGTAATTCAGATCTGTCACTCCCAAATCAGGTACACATCAGAAAATCTGGGTGGGAGGCTTGTTAAAAATACTCCAGTGTTTCTGTCTTAGTAGATCGAAATGGGGCTCAGAATCTGTATTTTTATCAAGAAATTTTTCATCGCTCTATGCATGTCCGCAAATGACTGCAAAGGCACCACGAGTACTGATTTGGGGGATCTCAGGGATGCAGATTCTAGCTGGATGGGGAGAAAAACAACATTCTAATAGAACTTCCTAAAAATGCAATGGGCCTACCCAGGAGAGACTTTCCAATCTTTGGTGTGGTTACAAAAAGGAAATTTTTGCAAATAGGCAATTTCACAAACAGAGAATTTGTCATAATAAGCATAGACTTTATCTCCATCTCAAATGTCCTCCTCAATAGCCCAATTTGATACATACCTTGCACATCCTCTCACCTTTCTCAACTTTCCAGCCATTGATCTTGTTACTTGCTCATCAACACCCACCCACCCACCTTGTCTCCGATGCACATTTTCATCCTTCCTAATCATAGAAGCGCCATGCTCAAGTTTGTACATTTTATTGTATGTAAACTTCATCTCAATATATATGTGACAAAATAAGTATAGTAAAATGTCAATAAGAGAATCTAGGTGGTGGGTATATGGCTGTTCACCATAAAATTTTTTCAACTTTCTGTGTGTTTGAAAACATTCCTAATAAAATGGGAAAAGAGAATAGGAATCACGTGTTCCAAAAACATTCTAAAAATATATTTAATGAAATGAAATTGAATCTTTCCCCAGTCTTCTGCCCAACACCTCACTTCCCTTCATAATGTCTTCATCAGGTGGTCATGTGGACAAGTGATTTCCAAATGCTGGTTCATGGACCAGCTGCCTCAGAATAACTCAGGTGCTGATAAAAATACAGGTTCTGAGCCACATCCAGACCTACTAAGTCAGAAACACTGGAGTATTTTTAACAAGCCCCCCACCCAAATTTTCTGACGTGTGCCTCGTTTGGGAGTGACAGATCTGAATTACACACAACCACACCAAAGGCTGGAAAGTCCTCTCCTGGGATGGCCCATTTAATTTTTAGAAAGCTCTGTTAGAATACTGTTTTTCCTCCCATCCAACTGCAATCTGCATCCTTGAGATCTTCCACTCATCTATTCTTTTTGTTTTGGGGGCCATAGACTGAATCCCTCTTCCTCTTTATAATTATTATAGTTCTCATTATTATTATGCTTTTGTAGAGATGGGGTCTCACTACATTGCCCAGGCTGGTCTCAAACTCTTGAACTCAAAAAAACCTCTGGCTTCAGCCTCCCAGTGCTGGGATTACAGGCATGAGCTCCCGCACCCAGCCCACAGCTCTCATGATCAGTGCTGATTACATCGTATGACAGTACACTCTCTGCTACGCTCCGTGCATCCTCTCACAGTAGCCTTGTAGATGTCATGCCCCACCCCATCTTCCTACCTTTCCCAATACCAAGCAGTCAGGGCACTTTCACCTTCTGTGAAATCATGACATGACCTTCTAGTGCTTTCACCAATCTTTTCTGAAAACAGTCAAAAAGTAAACCTCAGACATTCTACTCTGCGTGAATGAATTTATCTAATCTTCTTTTTTTTCATTTTTTCTTTTTTTTTTTTTTTTTTTTTTTTTGAGACAAGAGTCTCACTCCGTCACCCAGGCTGGAGTGCAGTACCACAATGATCTCAGCTCACTACAACCTCCGCCTCCCGAGTTCAGGTGATTCTCCTGCCTCAGCCTTTAAAGTAGCTGGGACTATAGGCATGTGCCACCATGCCTGGCTAATTTTTGTATTTTTAGTAGAGCTGATTTCACTATGTTGGCCAGGCTGGTCTCGGACTCCTGACCTCAGGTGATCTGCCTGCCTCAGCCTCCCAAAGTGATGGAATTACAGGTGTGGACCACCGCACTCAGCCTTAAAAAAAAAACAGTGTCTCACTCTGTTGCCCAGGCTGGAGTGCAGTGGTGCAATCTCAACTCACTGCAGCTTCGACCTCGCAGGCTCAAGTGATCCTCTCACCTCAGGCTGCCAAGCAGCTGGAACTGCAGGCATGTGCCAACATGCCTGGCTAATTATTGTATTTTTTTGTAGAGACAAGGCTTCGCCACATTACCCAGGCTGGTCTTGAACTCCTGGCCTCAAGTGATCCTCCCATCTCCGCCTTCCAAAGTGCTGGGATTACAGGCGTGAGCCACTGCCCCCAGCCTGATCTTCTTCTGCAAGTAGATCTTAACAGAAGTAGACACTAAACAACATAGAAAGGAGAGCCTGCAACCAGCTAGAAAATAACCATTGCCTATTTCACAGTTCTGCACAACACTGGCCCCATTTAAAGGGATATAATATGTTTCTCTATTCCACTGAATAAAAGATTTCAAGTGATCTAGAAACCAGTTTCTACTATTTACAATTTAGACATGTTTGACTGAAATTTAAAATTAATCCTTTCAGCTTCCACATCCCATGAGCTAAAAAAATATTTGTGTAATATCTCAGTGTAAAATAATGTCACCTTGAGGTCTGTTTAATTTTGCTTTTTTGACTAATACGTTCAAACATTCCTGCTAAATGCAGAACTTTAAACAAGCTGGACTGAAAGATTTTTTTAATAAGATTTGGGGGATGAAATCACCAAGTTACCTGGTGTTTTTCAATAAAGTTGAGATTTCTCAATTTTTTAATTTTTAAATGAAGTATCATTGTACTCTGCTATGAATCAAATGGACACTCACTGTTCAGTAGCCCTTAGTCTAACCTTTACAAATGTTGGTCCTGGGATGTGACACATTTTTTTATGAATGTGATGTCTGTGTTAATGTATTCATAACATGTTTTGTTAATACAGCCGTAATGTTTCTGGGATTATAGGTGTGAGCCACCACACCTGGCCCTAATGGTAATTTTTAAATTGGTGTTTTCTAAATTTCCCGCATATTTAGCCACTGTTAGGTTGACAATAAAATTGCCATTTTTCTTGGCCAAAATGATTCAATCTAATGCCCACTTAATTTGGATTTTAAAAGATAAAGCAGAAGTGCTGTCAGTTAGCAATTTTATTTATTCTGCCTCTCATGGGAATAATTTTCAAACGTTTTCCTCTCTACTGTGAACTAAAGTATAATTTTCTACTTGTATGTTCTTTTTCATAATTTTGAAAACTTTAGACCAGATGAGATGGCTCGTGCCTATAATCCCAACACTTTGGGAAGCTAAGGTGGGAGAACTGCTTGCACCCAGAAGTTCAAGACCAGCCTGGGCAACATGGTGAGACTCTTTCTCTTAAAAAAAAAAATTAATAGCTGGACATAGTGGCATGCACCTATAGTCCCAGCCACTCAGAAGGCTGAAGCAAGAAGATCACTTGACCCCAGGAGGTTGGGGCTGCAGTGAGCTGGGTTTGTGCCACTGCACTCCAGCCTGAGCAACAGAGCAAGACCCTGCCACTAAATAAATAAATAAACTTGTACCTGTATCTATTTCCAAGACTATCTTTTTACCTTTTTGACTCAGCCATTCTGGAATAGCCAGCACCCAACTTTGGAAAACCACATGTTTACATGCAAAGTCAAGGATGACATTGAAAAGCAGAATAGAAATAAAGATATTTTGCATTCTTCTAAATATTCTTTAAATTCTACTTCAAGTGGCTCTTATAATTTTTATATAGAAAGTACTTAAATTTATCTCATGATATGACAGAGAGCCCTAAGGAATCCAGAAAAATTCAGCAGCTGTAAAGATCAGAACTTGATGGTATCGAAAGAATTTTAAAGAGTAAGTAAAATCTTTCCAAAAAGATGTTTACTTTTTGAATAGCATCCAAATATCACAAAGAAGATGTGGACAGAAGTTGCAGAAAAGAGTTCTATTTCTTTGTCGATATAAAAAATAGGAAATACTAAGCCTGTAATCCCAGCACTTTGGGAGGCTGAGACAGGCGGATCACAAGGTCAAGAGATCGAGACCATCCTGGTTAACACGGTGAAACCCTGTCTCTACTAAAAAAAATACAAAAAACTAGCGGCGTGAGGTGGCGGGCACCTGTAGTCCCAGCTACTCGGGAGGCTGAGGCAGGAGAATGGCGTAAACCCGGGAGGCGGAGCTTGCAGTGAGCTGAGACCGGCCACTGCACTCCAGCCTGGGAGACAGAGCGAGACTCCGTCTCAAAAAAAAAAAAAATAAGAAATACTGCTTAATATACAAATGATAAATGCTTATGATGATGGCCATCCTAAATGTCCTGACTTGACCGTTACTATGCATTTGAAAAAATATCACAGGTGGCCAGGCACAGTGGCTCATGCCTGTAATCCCAGCACTTTGGGAGGCCCAGGTGGGCAGATCACCTGAGGTCGGGAGTTTGAGACCAGCCTGACCAACATGGAGAAACCCCATCCCTACTAAAAATATAAAATTAGCCAGGTGTGGTAGTACGTGCCTGTAATTCCAGCTACTCAGGAGGCTGAAGCAGGAGAATCACTTGAGCCTTGGAGATGGAGGTTGCAGTAAGCCAAGATCTCACCATTGCACTCCAGCCTGGGCAAAAGAGCAAAACTCTACCTCAAAAAAAAAAAAAAAAAAAAAAACACAGGTACCTCATAAATATGTACAAATATGATGAATCAATAAAACAAAATCTTTAAAGAAATATCTTATCTAGGATAATTTATTATGAAATATTTTTTAACCAAGGCTCATGACTTATATTTTCCAATTTGGATTAAATGTGTATTTTCAGTCTCCTGTCAGCTAATTCCTTCCCAGAATTCACCAATACTTTTCCCCTTCTGCGTTCCATGCTACTGCCATTCACTCAGCCCTCAGGTGGCCTTATTTCATTAATTAGTTTTGATATGTACATACCTGTCACCTATGTAAACACTCCTTAAGAAAAGAGAGTATGTCTTGAGTATCTTTGTTTCTCCCTCAGTGTCTTGTATACTGGAAACATTCTTGTATGCCAGATCTCTCTTTTTTGTTTAAATCAACTGTTTTTTTCCTTGACTGATTTAATTACCCAAATCTGCATCTTTCCTCATCCATCTCTACTGCTATTTCTAGAAAGGCAATGGCCCGACAATATACAGTGGCCAAGGCAGAGACACACAATAGTTTTATTTCAAATCTATGACTCAGGTGCTAAACGGATTCATGCACTCGAAGCAGCTGTGCTCCATGTACTGTTCCTAGAATGTAAATAAGTACTGCGTTAAAAATTAATTAGGCATTCACTCAAATACCTAATGGTCAATTCAGACATTTCAGGCTTCAATTTTAATAATACAAAAATATTTAATAATGTTAATCTTTCAGAACTGTGTCAATGGGATCATGGATGAGCTGACTCACTTCACTGAAGAAATTGACTCTCTGTAGAAAAATGTAAGCCTAGCAGATTCAAATCGCTTATACAAGATCTAAAGGAATCTCTCTCGGAGATATCTTTCAAATATGCATACAAAATATTTTCTGCCTTAATTCCTGTATATTACTTTTGAGTAGAGTATGGACAGCCTTCCAAGGCTCAAATACAAGGCAATTGTTCAGATATCATTTTAAAATCACAATAATCATCTTAGTGATTGAAATAGTCTAGTTATTATCTAGATTTGGAATCAAGGGCCTAGGGTTGAATTCCTGGTTCTGTGACTACCTTAGGCTGGGTGGACTTGGATAGGGCATTTGATCTCTCCTAGTATGTTTTCTCATATCTAGAGTAAAGACACTTCTGCTACCTGTTTATCTATTCAAAAGAGATATTTTGAAATCAGATTAGAGCAGAGTTCCCCAAACTTGGCACTGTTGCTGTTTGGGGTCAGATAATTCTTTGTTGTGATTCTGTGCTCTGTACGATGTTTAGCAACAAGTCCGGCCTCTATTCACAATGCCAGTAGCATGCATGCACACATGCGCGCACACACACACACACACACACACACTCCCCAGTTCAGCTGTAACAGCCAAAAGTGTCTCCAGATGCTGCCAAATGCTGAGTTAGGGGGGAAGTGACACACATACCCATCCCTCTGCCCCACTGAGAATGAATGAATTAAATGATTTATATGGAAACCTTCATTAATACATTGAATATATACTGATCACCTACTATATGCCACACACTGGCCATGTCAAATCAGATGTGACTCATGCCCTCTAACACAGCAGATGAATAAATCAGTGTTTGCGGTGACAGGAGTTAAGGAGCCCTTGGGGTCAGGAAGGGGGAAGGGAAGTGTAACATTAAGATATCCAAGAGTAGAAGCCACAGGAATTGGTGATTAAATGGATGCAGGGGAATGAGTAAAGGGAGGAGAGAAAAACAATTCTCACAACATCAACAATGGTTCATTATTATTTACTACCTAAGTCACAAGAATTTTTCCACAAAAACAGGGACATTTCCCAAAAGAAAACTCATACTACATAAAAGTTCATAAAAATAAATATTGACTTCACTGTGGCTGCTTTAATTTTAATCAGTGGAAAGACACACGTAGACAAATGACTCTGTTCTTCCACTCCATCTGCACTTCTATCTCTGAATTCTCAAGACCAACAGAGGTTAGTTCGTTTCCATGCCATAGTTAGACTATCAAGGTCCACGAAGATGGGAGGAAGGGGGTGACGGACAACATGCATCATTGATGGGATTTTTATTGCATCCACTGAAGAATACATTCTTTTAACATTGTCTAAGAGTTCTGTTAGATATCAACTTTGAAAACCCAAGTCAAATGCATTTGTGCCAACACCAAAAGAAAATAAAACCCACTATCAGGGTGAAAAACAGCCTTTCCTTCATGACCCTGGAGATATATACATTTTCAGAATATTATTTGCATCTGAGGTCCTCAACAAAGGTGACTCTATTACCTCCCATCGCTGGGGTACAGCAAGGCAACAGCTATCCCATTATCTCATGGCACTTTCTAGTTCGTGTGAAACCAGAAACGTGTAGTTTCAAAACATAGAACATCGCCTTCATTAGAGGAGAGCTAGTTAAAGGTTGCTAAAGAGGCCCTTCGGCTCCTGGTCCTGCTGAGGTATTTGGAGGAGGTCCATGTGCCTAACCACATCAATTTCAGATGAAATTCTCATTGCAAATGTATGTTACCCAACACCCCAAAATATATGAAGGCCTTCCTGGTTTTCAGAGCTTACAAGCCCCCTGACAATAGATTTCTGTGTGGAAATATCAAAATTCGAGTAACAGAGACAATTTTCGAGAGAATCAAAAATAGAAACCATTATTGGAGTATAAAAACATTTTAGTTACTTAAGAATCCATATTTCTAAGAAAAGCAGCCTCATTAACCGACATGTGCTCAATAGGCAATTTTCCCCATTTAATTTTCACAAATAGATCACTCTGAAATGTATTTCCCCTAACAAAGACTGCACATTAACAACAAATGATACATCTTCAAATTTTAATTAATGTCAAGAGCTTTATTTTGCTTCCAAGCAACTTATAAGAGACATGTTATTAATATAATTTAATTTAAGGGGACAGGCATTTGTTTTCTATTTTTAAAAAGGTGGTTTGAAATTCTGGCCCTGTCAACATCATTTAAACATTCCTGTTCCATCCTTCAATATAATAAATTGAATCAGCATTTTAATTGTGCCCATGCTTTGTGGTTCCTGGCAGTACAAAAAGATTCTCTGTGAGTGCACGACTCCCCCCCAAGAAAACCCCACTGAGTGATTAATTACTAGTCTGGAAGATATAAATATGTCTCTCAATAAAGACAGTATGGACTGCTGGAAGCTCTGGCCTTATACATCTCCATAGGGTGCCTTAACTTAGCAGACATCCTCTTAATTCAAACAAGATTCTGGCTCCAGCATTCACGGACGGCTCCCTCATCATACACTGTTCCTTTATTGAACAGCATATTTCTTTTAATTAGCATCATTTTGTACAAAGGAAATCAGGCTTTTATGTATAAATATATCAAATTTTCAAGATGCCTCTGTTCCTTAAGAAAGAACTGAGGACAACAGTAAATAACCTTGCATTTTCAAAAAAGTACCATCTTTGTATAAAAATATTTTAGGTTACACCCAGACATTACTCATGCTTCATTCTGAGTTAAAGGTTTGCCCGAAAGACCATAAATTTATAAACGAAAACATGAACCGGCAGGTCTATAAGTCTATTCCTAAGTCTCACACCTACTGTATGAACTGAGAAGCCTCATGATTGCTAGAAGGGAGAGGAGCTTAGACAAAGGATTCATTGGCCACCACCCCTTACTCCACACAGTAAAAACAAGAATTGATGGAATTCCTAGGACTGTTCCTACAAGGCCAGAATTAGGTAAGAAGAGTTTATACTAACCATTTAAACCAGAAATTGCAAGCAACATCAACTAACTTGAAAATAAAGATTAACACAAGAAATCAAGACTAGAAGTTGGCTTTTTTAAATTGGAAAATTCTCATGTATAAATTTTTAGTCTAATACTTTGCATTAATGATCATGGCATTTATTACTACAATTGAATAACCACATCCCAACACCCTTTCATTATGTTTAAAATGAGGGGAGTCTCACAGATAATGGATGCCTGTAATCCCAGCACTTCGGGAGGCCAAGGCGGGTGGATCACTTGAGTCTAGGAGTCCAAGACCAGCCTAAGTGACAGCAAAACCCTATCTCTACTAAAAATACAAAAATTAGCAGGGTGTGGTGGCACACAGCTGTAGTCCCAGCTACTTGGGAGGCTGAAGTGGGAAGACCGCTTGAGCATGTGAGGCAGAGACTGCATTGAGCTTAGACTGAAAAAATAAAAAATTAAAAAATTAAAAAAATTAAAAAAAAAAAGGAAATCCAGACATCATGTTCCTAACCACCCTATTTGAAACAGGATGAAAAGAAAGGTTTTCTAAAAAGTTAGTATGCATTCTGCCATGGAAAAATATTATTTGTATACAGACTTCTACTCTCCTACTATTCATATCTTCACCTGGCCTTGCCAAATATATTTTTGACCAGAATCATCAAACATAAATGTAAGCATTAAATCAGTAAGTAAACATGAATCTGAATTGGAGTTCTGCAGTAGACTGCAAAAATAGTCATAATATTTAAGCTCCTCCCATCAAGAGGTAGAGTATATTTTCCCACCCCTTTAACCTGGGCTGATCTTATGGCTTGCTTTGACCCATAGAATGTGCACAAATAGAAGCATATCAACCCTCAGCTGAGGCCTTAGGAGACTCTACAGCTTCCATTCTCAAATTTGTGGAACTCTGTGCTCACCATGGGAACAAACACAGAGTGGGCTGGATTCAGAGCCAACGTGGAAAAAGGTCCCAATCATCCCAGCTGTCCCACATGTTGCTATGATAAACCAGTCAGCCCACACAATCTATCAGTTAACTACAAGTACACAAGCAACCTCAGATAAGATTAACCAGGCTTGGCCCACACTAGAAGAACCACCCATCTGGCCGGGCGTGGTGGCTCATGCCTGTAATCTCAGCACTTTGGGAGACTGAGGTAGGTGTATCACCTGAGGTCAGGAGTTTGAGACCAGCCTTACCAACATGGTGAAACCCTATCTCTACTAAAAAAACAAAAATTAGCCAGGCATGGTGGCACGTGCCTATAATCCCAGCTACTCAGGAGGCAGAGGCAGGAGAATTGCTTGAACCTGGGAGGCAGAGGCTGCAGTGAGCCGAGGACCACACCACCACACTCCAGCCTGGGTGACAGAGCAAGACACAGTCTCAAGGGAAAAAAAAAGAGAAGAACCACCTAGCCGAGCCCAGCCAAAATTGTCAGCCTGCAATATGATGGGTTGTTTTTTTAAACTATGAATTTTGGGGTGGTTCATTATGCAGAAATAGAAAGCTAATATAGGTTCTATAACCTCATAACTCAGTATTTCCAGGCTTTAATTAAAAGACAGAGACTAGAAGAAAGTACAGAGAAAAAAACTAAAAATCCATAATATACAAAGAGCTCCTGTGATGCAAAGGAAAACTGAGAAAAAGATATAAACTTATGGTATTCAGAAGAACCAATGAAAAAACTGAAAAGATGCCTAATCTCACAGATAATCAGCAAAATGCAAATTAAAATAAAGTGTTTTATCATAAAGTTATTAAAGAGTAAAAAGACTAAAGAATATACAATATTTGTGAGTATATATGGAAATGGGCCTTCTTGCATACTGTAGATAGGAATATAAACTGGCTTACAGGAGGAGAGTTGGGCAATATCTATCAAAATGTTAAAAGGCACATAGCTTGCAACCCAAAAATATTTACCAAAACCCTGTTTTTAGTATTTAAAAACTGAAAAGCTAAGTATCCATCAATACTCTCATGGTATACAATGATTCATCTATATACAGAAAACTATGCAAAAAATGTAAAACAATGTGACCAGGTGAGGAGCAGTGGCTCATGCCTATAATCCCAACACTTTGGAAGGCCACGGCAGGGGAATCACTTGAGTCCAGGAGTTCGAGACTACCCTGGCCAACATGGCAAAACCTCATCACTACAAAAAATACAAAAACTAGCCAGGCGTAATGGTGTATCCCCACAGTCCCAGCTATCTGGGAGGCTGAGGTGGGAGGATTGGTTGAGCCCTGGAGGTCAAAGCTACAGTGCCTGATTGTGCCACTGCACTCCAGCCTGAGCAACAGAGCAAGACCCTGTCTCAAAAAAAAAAAAAAAAAAAAAAAAAAATAGGATGAATTTTATGTGCTGACATGAAAGATTAAGCAACATTAAGTTAAAAAGGCAGTCTGCCAGCTATGGTGAAACCCCATCTCTACTAAAAATACAAAAATTAGCCAGGCGTGGTGGTGGGTGCCTGTAATCCCGGCTACTCAGGAGGCTGAGGCAGAAGAATCACTTGAACCTGGGAGGCAGAGCTTGCAGTGAGCCAAGATCACGCCATTGCACTCCAGCCTGGGTGACAGAGTGAGACTCAGTCTCAAAAAAAATAAGGCAGGTTGCCAAAAAATGTGCATAGTATAATACCATTTTTTAGAAGAAGTGTATAAATGCATAGAAAAAAGTCTAGAATGATCCACACCAAAATAATACTAATTTACTAATTATGTATTCATATTATTAATAATGATTAGTAAATGGGATGGGTTGAGGGGCACTGGGAGAGTAAAGGAAGACAATAAATTCTATATGCTTATGCATTATTTGGATTTTTCACTAGCATGGATTTCTGTGATGTGTGTGTAACTTGTTTATACTGCACATACCTGGGCAGCAGAGGACAGCAGAGCAAAGATGGATTCCACAGAAGAGCCAAAGAAAGAGTTGGGTCTTCAAAGAGGACGTCTTCACTTTATCCTGGTTCAAACCAGCCAGATGGTCAGCACTGCCACAGACATGAACACATATTAACACTGGGTACTCCTGCTACATGTCTTCCTCTGTGGCACAGGAGACACCAAGGAGTAAGCTGTGCTGGGGACCCTGTGTGTGGCTTCTCAGGATCCCGGAGGAGCCTCCTCCTGGAATCTGGAATCAAGATACATAAGATGAGCTCCTGAAAGTTAAACTTGAAAATCAGCACAAACTGGATCAGAGGAGAGAGATGAAAGGCCACCTACATCATAATGAAGCTAGAAGTTACCAATTACCAGGCAACCTCCCTGTGCCAAACGCCGCGGACTTTCATACCGTATATCGCACTTCATCTTTACAACGCCCCTAAGGTTGCTTATTATGATGATGATTGAAAGGAAAAATAAGGTTAGAGGAGTTCAAGAAATTGGCAAGGGTTCCATAGCTTCTAGGTGGCAGTGCCAGGGATTTGAACTCAGTTCTGTTTAATTCCAATGCCTATGTTCTTAACTAACATAGTATGCTCTCTCCCTTAACAGACACAGAAAGGCTTCTGGGTTGGCAACCCTTGACTATATCCTTGCTCTATGTGTAACAGGGTACAATGAATCAATTTAAAAAATCATATTGCTTAGCCATGGAAGTACAGAGCCAACAGCTTCAGAAAAGCACATGATAATAGTGCCGATTCAAATGCTTCCGGGGCAACAGGGACCCTGGCTCAAGTAACAGGCCAACTAAGCCACACGATGTGTAGACAAAAATCAAAGTTCCCAGCTTGCCAGGATAAAGGCCAGTGCTTAGACTGTGGATTCACTGAGGTAATGTCATCCCAAGAAGCCTCTTAAGAAACAGACAGCTCATCCATGAGCCCCACGTGAGTTCTTTTCCTACTTGGAATATCTACAGTCCATATTCCCACTGTCTCTTGCTACCTTAGGCCTGTTTCGAATTCACACAGTCTACATGATTGACACAGGCATTGTCGAAGAACATGTTTCCCACAAATCTGTCACAAACCCAGGTCAGTTGGATTCCCCTATAGACCCAGAGTTAACACATAAAGAACTAGGGTGGCCAGGTGCAGTGGCTCACACCTGTAATCCCAGCACTTTGGGAGGCTGAGGCAGGAGAATGGCATGAACCCAGGAGGCAGAGCTTGCAGTGAGCTGAGATTGTGCCATTGCACTCCAGCCTGGGCGAAAGAGTGAGACTCCGTAATTGCTTGAGCTTAGGAGTTTGAGACCAGCCTAAGCAATATGCAAAACTTCATCTCTACCAAAAAAAAAAAACAAATACAAAAAATTAGCTGAGCATGGTGGCATGCACCTGTAGTCCCAGCTACTCACTAAGCTGAGGTGGGAGGACCACCTGAGCTCAGGAGGTCAAGGCTGCAGTGAGCTGTGAGCTATGATTATGCCTCTGCACTTCAGCCTGGGCGACAGAGTAAGATCCTGTCTCAGGCTGGGCGCGGTGGCTCACACCTGTAATCCTAGCACTCTGGGAAGCTGAGGCAGGCGGATCACAAGGTCAGGAGATTGAGACCATCCTGGCTAACATGGTGAACCTCATCTCTACTAAAAATACAAAAAATTAGCCGGACGTGGTGGCGGGCGCCTGTAGTCCCAGCTACTCGGGAGGCTGAGGCAGGAGAATGGCGTGAACCCGGGAGGCGGAGCTTGCAGTGCGCTGAGATTGCGCCACTGGGCGACAGAGTGAGATTCTATCTCAAAAAAAAAAAGAAAAAAAAGAACTAGGGGAAGCAGATGGGAGTGAGAGTGCTGTGTCTTTACAATTGAGAAAGAGATGTGGAACAGTTCTGGTAAGGCACACTGACGGAAAATTCATGTCCATGTTTATCTGCTTTATACATTGAGGTTCCATGTGAATTTTTTTGAAGAATGAGGACCATAGCTTTAAACAAGTGTCTGGACACCAGTGAAGTAGAAGCAAGGGATGGCTGATGCCCAGCTGTGTAATGACTATTGGAAATAGTCTTGGAATTCTTTGGAAACCAATTCCACACATTCGTAGCTATGGCTGATGGAGACATGCGGTTGGGAGTAGTTTCCAACGAGTTCCTCAGAGTGCCTCCATCCAGCGTTCTCTTAAGGGTCTAACTTATAACCATACAAGAGCCCTTATAATTAAAACCCTCACTCCTAACCCCACTAAATAGAGGGAGGTCTTTTAAGCATTATGATAGATACAAAGGGAATGTGGGATTTTCTGGAAATGCTGAATAATCCCTTTGGAATGGAGACCCAGATCAGGAGGCAGAGGTAGCTACCAATACAGCTCCAGACCTAGGCCATCTGAGTTCAAATCCTAGTGCTACTCCTTTCTAGCTATGTGGTCTGGGGGAAGGCTACGTGTATTAGTCTGTTTTCATGCTGCTCATAAAGACATAACCAAGACTGGGAAGGAGTCTTAATTGGACTTAGAGTTCCACATGGCTGGGGAGGCCTAGGAATAATGGCAGGAGGCAAAAGACACTTCTTACATGGTGTAGCAGAAATCCCTGGTAAGCCCATTAGATCTTATGAAACTTATTCACTATCACAAGAATAGCATGGGAAAGACTGGCCCCCATGATTCAATTACCTCCCCCTAGATCCCCCCGACAACATGTGGGAATTCTGGGAGATATAATTCAAGTTGAGATTTGGGTGGGGACACAGCCAAACCATATCACTATGTAAACTCTCCAAGCCTCAGGATTTTTATATGTAAAATGGAAACTACAAAGGAGTATGGTGAGAATTAAATGCCCATAAAGTGCTTGGTACTGAGGCTTGCACAGAGTAATCCTCCTGGAATGCTGGCTTACATATTATCCCAAGAGAAACACAGGCATGAAGATCAGATGGAAAGTAGTGTGGAGAAGAGAAAGCAGTAGGCACAGTGGGGGCAGGAGAGTGAAGAAGGGTGACAAGAAGCTGAAGGAGCTTTCATGATTTGCTAAGGTTTGTATTTC
This sequence comes from Piliocolobus tephrosceles, assembly GCF_002776525.5. Taxonomy (NCBI): domain Eukaryota; kingdom Metazoa; phylum Chordata; class Mammalia; order Primates; family Cercopithecidae; genus Piliocolobus; species Piliocolobus tephrosceles. The sequence goes on along the minus strand of NC_045450.1, from coordinate 54,940,481 downwards.
ACTGAATAGGGGATAGGGATCCATCAACACTTGTTCAGGGCAGGCGTAGTGGCTCTGCCTGAAATCCAAGCATTCTGGGAGCCCGAGGCAGTGATACGGACACGAGACAGGGAAACACTGGTTAGAAGAGGGCAGTTCCCTGGCAAAGGCCCCACCCTCAAGCCTGAAGACCCATGGCCCTAAATGAGGATAGGCATTTCCGTTTTTGCATCCAAAAGGCTGCCTTTTGACCGCCACACCTCCTATCCTGTACCCATATAAACCCCAAACCCCAGGCTCCACAAGCAGACGAGCAGACGAGGAGACAAGTAGACAGATGACAGAACAACACAGCAGAGAAAGAGAGAAGAGGAGGAACATCGGAACACCAGTAGGAGTTTGGCTGCGGGCTGTCGGAGAGGGGTTTGGGTGCTGGATGGCCAGGCTCCAAGGGTACGATCAACTTCCCACTCCATCCCCTACTTCTGGCTCCCCATCCATCCCACTGAGAGCCACGTCCACCACACAATAAAACCCCACATTCATCCTTCCAGTCTGTGTGTGATCTGATTTTTCTGGGATGCTGGAAGAGCTCGGGATACAGAAAGCTGTCACACTGGCCCTGTGCCCTTGCAGAAAGGCAGAGGGTCCACTGAGCTAGTTAACACTGAAGCTGCCCGCAGACGGCAGGGCTAAAAGGGCACACTGTAACACATGCCCCCTTGGGCTCCCACACCTGTCTGTCCGCGTGCTCTCCCTCCCGTAAGGGGTTTGAACAGCCACGGCAACCAAACAGACAAGCCACACTCCTGTCACATGTCCTGCGAGGGGGATCAGGGAACTCCCATTTCAACAGAAGGATCACTTGAGCCCAGGAGTTCAAGACCAGTCTGGGCAACATGGCAAAACCCCATTCCTACAAAAAAAAAATGTTTAAGTTAACTAGGCATGGAAGCACATGCCTGTAGTCCCAGCTACCAGGGAGGCTGAGTGGAAGGATGGCTTGAGCCTGAGAGGTCGAGGCTGCAGTGAGCTGTGATCCTGCCACTGCACTCCAGCCTGGGTGACAGAGTGAGAACCTGTCTCAAAGAAAAAAAAAATTTTTAGTAATTCACTTGTTGAAAAAATACATACTAAGTGTTTACTCTGGGCCAAGCACTGTGCTAATGAATGAAAAAATAAGGTAAATAAGTCAAGACTCTTGCCCTCAAGCTTTAGTAGGAGACACAGAAACAAATAATCACAATCCTAAAAGATGGAGATTGCAATAAAAGAATACACAAAACGCTATGGGAACACAGAGGATGGAGTGAATACGTTTAGCAGAGAAGGGAGAGCTCTTCCTAAAGCCACACTCAGTCGGTGAGAGAGGGGATCACCCAAAAAAATGAGGAGAGATCTTTAATAAATGTAAGATGAAGAGAATAAAGATCTCCATCCAGTGAGGAAGTTTAGAAAAGCTGAGATTATAACATGTGCATCTCCAAGCATCTGGCTGAGCCTGAAGTGATGAATCCTAAAAATCTACTTCCGGCCGGGCGCGGTGGCTCAAGCCTGTAATCCCAGCACTTTGGGAGGCCGAGACGGGCGGATCACGAGGTCAGGAGATCGAGACCATCCTGGCTAACACGGTGAAACCCCGTCTCTACTAAAAAATACAAAAAAAAAACTAGCCGGGCGAGGTGGCGGGCGCCTATAGTCCCAGCTACTCAGGAGGCTGAGGCAGGAGAATGGCGTAAACCCAGGAGGCGGAGCTTGTAGTGAGCTGAGATCCGGCCACTGCACTCCAGCCCAGCGATAGAGCGAGACTCCGTCTCAACAAAAAAAAAAAAAAAATCTACTTCCTCAAAACTCCATAAGCCTCTGAAAGGCACAGAGAAAACAGCCCCAGTTGCTTAGGGAGCCAGCGCTGAAAGAAGTTTGCTCCCCTGAAGCTAATCACAGTTTTGACTCTTAGGGGAATCTCTGGAGAGGATGCAAACAAAACTCCTCTCTCGTGTGCATTTAAGAAGTTCTCCTGTCACAGCCTGGCGTGGTGGCTCACAACTGCCATCTCAGCACTTGGGGAGGCCAAGGGGACTGTTTGAGCCCAGGAGTTCGAGACCAGCCTAGAAAATGTAGTAAGACTGTCTCTACAACAGATGATCCGGGTGTAGTGGTGCATGTCTGTAGTCCCAGCCACTCAGAATGCCAATGCAGGAGGATTGCTTGAGCCCAGGAGTTCAAGACCAGCTTGGACAACATAGCGAGATCAGTCACATTTCTACAAAAAAAATTTTTTTAATTAGCTGGGCGTGGTGGTATATGCCTGTAGTCCCAGCTACTAGGGAGGCTGAGATGGGAGGATGGCTTCAGCCTGAGAGATTGCGGCTGCAGTGAGCTGTAAGCACACCACTGCAATCCAGCCTGGACCAGAGAGCGAGACACTATCTCAAAACACAAAGAACCAGAAGTTCACTGTCACTGTCATTTGAGAATGGAATGCTCCGTTCATCCACAAATGGAAATAAATAGAACGAAGATTACAAAAATTTTATTTAGTATAGAGTTAAAGGGCACAATGGTAGGCCAAATAATGTATCCCCAAAGATGTCCACAGTCTTAATCCCTAAAACCTGTGAATACTCTCCCTTACATGGTAAAAGGGACTTTGCATACATGATTAAAGATCTCAAGAAAAAGGGAACAGGATATAGAAGCAGGGGCTGGAGCAATGCACTTTGAAGATGGGGAAGAGGCCACGAGCCAAGGAACGCAGTCTCTGTAAGCTGGAAAAGACAAGGAAAACGATTCTCCCGGGGAGCCCCCTAGAAGGAACACAGCCCTGCCAACACCTCAAGCCCCATAAGACTTCTGGCCTCCAGAACTGTAAGAGAACACATTTGTGTTCTTTTAGGCCACTGAATCTGTAGGAATCTGTTGCAGCACCAACAGGAAACTAACATGAGGGAGGGCGTTTTCTCTGAAGTCCTCCAAGCCCAAACAGTGTTTTATCAATCCTCTTAACATCAGGCAAAGGAGAAAGAAAATGGAGGAAGAGGGAGGTTAAAGCAAGTCATCCAACACAAAAGCAAACAGCAGAGCAGGCCCAGGCATTTTATTTTGATGATTTATCAAAATTACAGAAAAAGGCCAGGCGTGGTGGCTCACGCTTGTAAACCCAGCACTTCGGGAGGCCGAGGCGGGTGGATCATTTGAGGTCAGGAGTTCAAGATCAGCTCAGCCAACATGGTGAAACCCTGTCTCTACTAAAAATACAAAAATTGGCCGGGCATGGTGGCACACACCTGTAGTCCCAGGTATTCAGGAGGCTGAGGCAGGAGAATTGCTTGAACCTAGGAGGCAGAGGTTGCAGTGAGCCAAGATCGTGCCACTGCACACCAGCCTCGGCAACAGAGCAAGTCTCCATCTCAAAAAAAAAAAAAAAATACAGAAAAAGAAGATGGGGTTCTGTATTTGGTTATCCTCTTTGCCAGCAGGATAACGTCCATCTCACAGAAGTGGCAAACTGACTCCACAGCCAGGAGGGCGCAGCAAACTCCCCAGATTAAACAAACAACAAAAAAAGCATATTAGTATTAGCCACGGAGATGGAGAGAGAAAACTCTCTTGCCCTGCCACAGCAGTCAAAGTTTGTGCTAATATTCGTGGGAGAAAAGGGAGAAAACAAAGTGAGGAAGAAAACATATCCGCATCATTCGTATCCCCAAGCAAACAGACTCAGGACGCTGGGGAGTGCCAAATTTAGTTACTTGCAACTTTCCCCACTCGCAGATCCCTTGCAAATACATTCAAACGCAATCATCAATAACATCACTTCTTAAAATAAACATCTTTCCATTTATGAATTTTCTCCCCCATTTTGACCATGTGAAACCTGCAAATGTAACATACGCCAGGAGAGGACGGTAACAAGGTAGACAATCTCCAGCCAAGAAATTTGAAAAAATATATATATAAAGAATAGGGGGGAAAAAAATCAACCTTTGATGAAATAATTGCTTCTGCTGTTATTTTTCACTATTACTTCAGAAATGTTCTCTCTGTCTCTTCCTTTCTTGTCCCTATAGCGAGGAGTCCTGCTGCTGTGCAGACGAAAGGTCCAGTCTCTTTAAAATTTCATGCAGAGCTCTTCACAACATCGAAGCTTTAAAGGCCCATGGCAAATTCAACATATTGTTACACTTGATGGAAGGAGATAAAAATTACATGCAAAATCTACTGTATATTCATTGTCTGGAAATACTATACAGTTACATCTTCCTCTATTTCACTAACAGATACGGACATGTATTCTGATTTCGATATTTAGGAACACAAAAGATGCACATGGAGTGAGTATTGTAGCAAAAATAAGAGTGAAACTCGAATCTTCTGAGGTTAGATTAGGGTCCTAGGATGCGTGAACAGTTTTGTTCATAGTTTTCCTAAATTGCTTTAGATATGTGAAACATATTTAAAAGACAGCAAAAGATACAAAGGGAATAAAAAAAGATTTTCTAAAACTTGTATATAGCATGGGGTTCTTTGCCCCAAGTAGTCTTTATTTTTGTATCTCTATGAGAAAAATATGGGAATGGCTGGGCTTTTATTTTTATGTATAAAATTATCTCAAAAAAAATAAATAAAGAGCAAGAACTGCAGACATTGGAACGAAGAACACGATGACCTCAAAAACAAGTTTGTCAATCACTAGTCTTTGAGGTTTAACTGTCATGGGTAAGTCTTATTTTAAAGTTGTTTTTAAATTCACAAATTGGACATCACTAATTTTACATCTAAATTTTAGGTTTGTGCTTTATAGTAGCCGTTTTTATGTGGACCCATTTAGTCAAACTCATTCATTTGTATTCATTCACCCTCTTCTTTCAAACATTTATCAGACATCTACTATATGCCAGGCACACTGCTGGTTATTTGGGATGAAAAAACAGGCCAGGCGCGGTGGCTCATGCCTGTAATCCCAGCACTTTGGGAGGCTGAGGCAGGCAGATCACTTGAGTTCAGGAGTTCAAGACCAGCCTGGCCAACATAGCAAAACTCCATCTCTATCAAAAACACAAAAAGTAGCCAGGCGTGGTGGCACCTGCCTGTAATCCCAGCTACTTGGGAGGCTGAGGTGGGAGGATCACTTGACCCTGGGAGGTCAAGGCTGTAGTGAGCCGAGATTGTGCCACTGCACTCCAGTCTGGGCGACAGAGCAAGACTCTGTCTCAAAAAAAAAAGAAAAGAAAAGAAACAGAAACAGAAAGATGGGATCTCTGACTCCAGGGGGATTATAATATAATAGGCGGAGGCGACCACAGCAAAGGGTATGTGCAATAAAGCTTCAGGGGTCCTATCGCTTCTCGGCCTTTTGACTAAGATCAAGTGCAGGGGTCCTACGGAAGTAGGTCTGGGAACATCATGGTGGCACAGAGAGTGTTTGATTTGTTCTTCCTGGAGGTAAAGGGGAAAAAAAATACATGCAGGGATCAGTCCTTGACCAGAGACTGGGAAACTGTCTAGACGCTGACAGAATAAACCAAGGCAGTGGTAGTAGATGGGAAGGGGGATAGAGCTCAGAAAAATCAAGAATACAAAATGAACAGCACCTGGCTACTGAACAGAAAGCAGGAGCTCAGGAGAGCAGGGTGAATCCCGGGTTTCTAATATTGGGATCGTCCACCGGCCCATTCACCGTTTCCAGTTTTTTACCACCTAATACGCACCAGGCACACTTCTGAAAATACTGGAGACACAACAGTAAACAAATCGCAAAAGAACCCAACTCCCGAAACGCAGAAAGGATAAATGGAAAACTAGTAAACAAATGAGGAAGCAATATTAAAATAGATAAGTGCTCTGAAGAAAATAAAACAGCAAGTTGTGAGAAAGAGTAACTCGCGGAGGGCAGCTACTTTCTATTTGCATGGTCAAGAGAGATTTCTCTAAAGAAGTGACCCTCAAGTCAAAACTTGAAGGCTGGAGAGGAGAAAATCGTGCAAAGACCTGGGGGAAGGGCACTCTGGGAGAAGGAAGAACACGTGCAAAGCCTCTGAGGAAGGCACAAGGCTGGCAGGTTCAAGGAACTGAGAGAAGGCAGAGTTGGCTGTGGCACAGTGAGTGGGGAAGTTGCAGAGACAGCCAATCAGGGCCAGATCACACAGGTTATTACAGCCCAGGGAAGGAGCTTGGACTTTAAATATGACAGAGTTTAATGTTTATTTTATTTTGAAACAGGGTCTTGCTCTGTCACCCAGGCTAGAGTATGGTGGCACAATCATGGCTCACTGCAGCCTCGACCTCTTGGGCGCAAGCAATTCTCCCACCTCAGCCTTCTGAGTAGCTGGAACTACAAGTATATACCACCACGTCCAGCTACTATTTTTATTTATTCTGGAGATAGGGTCTTGCTATGCTGCCCAGGTTAGAAATTGTGCAGGTTTTATGCAGAGTAGTAACAAAAGATCATTGGAGAAATAGATCCACAAGTAAAAAGGAATCAGGCCAGCTTAGAGGCTTACAGTGACCTGGACTGGAGATAACAATGGCTTGGACCATCATCCAAGAAAGGCAGCAGTGCAGGTGAGAAAACTCGGACACTTTCAGAGTCCCTTTCAGAGGTGGAACTGACAGGTCCTATTAAAGGATTGATAGTGCAGAGTGAGAACAGATGAAATGGATCCCTAAGCTTTGGCTTCGGGGGCCAAGTAGATAAAGCAATGGAAATGGGGAAGACTCCAGGGCAGAAGTCAGGTGGGGGAGGGAGATCAAAAATGGTTTGGGACATGTTAGGTTTGAGATGCCTCTTACACATCAAAGTGGAGGTACCGTGTAGGCAGTCAGTTATATGAGACTGAAACTCAGAGGAAAAGGCAGGGCTAGATAATCCTTCAGGAATCTGTCAGTACATAGATGAAAAGTCATGGGACTGAATGAGATCAGCCGGGGAAAAGTGACAGGTTAAAAGACCCCAGAGGCTCCCTCACACTCACAGGTCAGGCAGAAAAGACTAAGATCCACAAAAGAGCCCAAGAAGCCACAGCCACCGAGGTAGGAGGGGAACTGGGAGTGTGAGATCACAAAAGCCAAAGGGACAAATCGTGTTTCAAGAAGGAGGAAGTGGTCAGCTACAGGGAAAGCACTTGAAAAATCGAGGAACATGAGGACATAGAGGTAACCACTGGGGTGGAAATCACTGAGGTTGTTGGCGACATTAGAGTTTCAGAGGAGTGGAGAGGACAGAAGACAGACACCCGTGTTAAGATGAGAATGAGAAGGAAGGAAGCAGACACAGCTAGCATCAGCAACTTTTACGATTTAAATTTGCTGGTGAGGCCAGGCACCATGGCTCACACCTATAATCTCAGCACTTTGAGAGGCTGAAGGTAGGAGGATCACATGAGCCCAGGAGTTGGAGACCACCCCTAGCAACATAGACAAACACCGTCTCTAAAAACATTAAAAAAAAAAATTTTAAAATAGCCACCTATCACCCAGCTACTTGGGAGGCTGAGATGGGAGGAGCGCTTGAGCCTGGGAGATCAAGGCTGCAGTGAGCCGTGATCGCGCCACTGCACTCAAGCCTGGGTGACAGAGTGAGACCCTGTCTCAAAATAAAAATAAATAAGTAATAAAATTAAAACTAAAAAAATCTATAAAGGACATTTCCAAGTTTAGGAAATTTGAATATAGACTATAAATTAAATGATATGATTGAATCCACGTGAATTTTCTTGGTTGTGAGAATGATAATGTGGTCATGTAAGAAAATGTTCTTTTCTTACGTTGGGATGTAAGAATCCCTTATACCCCTGATAAGGGATGAAGTGATCTGCCATCTGCAACTTCCTGTCAAATGATTTTACAAAAGGATAAACAGATGATTGACTGATTGATACAAATGTGGCAAAATGTTAAGCACAGATGAATCCAGGAGAAGTTTCTTTAGATGTTGGTGCTATTCTTTCAACCTCTCTATAGATTTGAACTTGTTTCAAATAAAAATTGCATGAGGGTGGGGCAAGAAGTTTCTTTAGATGTTGGTGCTATTCTTTCAACCTCTCTATAGATTTGAACTTGTTTCAAATAAAAATTGCATGAGGGTGGGGCAAGATGTGGATTATAGAGGCCCAAGACAGCCCTCTCCCCACTAGATGTCCCAGTAATCTGCCTTTTTTTTTTTTTGAGACACAGTCTCACCATGTTACCTAGGCTGGAGTGCTATGGTACTATCTCAGCTCACCGCAACCTCCATCTCCCAGGTTCAAGCGATTCTCCCACCTCAGCTCCCAAGAAGCTGGGAATACAGGGGTCCACCACCATGCCCAGCTAATTTTTGCATTTTTAGTAGAGACGGGGTTTCGCCACATTGGCCAGGCTGGTCTCAAACTTCTGGCCTCAAGTGATCTGCCCGCCTCAGCCTCCCAAAGTGCTGGGATTACAGGTGTAAGCCACTGCACCCAGCCAAGTAATCTGCTTTTTATAAAATATCCTAAGGTGACTCTGATTAGCAGGTAGAATTGTGACTGTATTCATTATCTGCTGCCATGTGCAAACCATACCAAAGCTTATTGGTGGCTTAAAACAACCACTATTTTGGCCGGGCACAGTGGTTCAAGCCTGTAATCCCAGCACTTTCGGAGGCCGAGACGGGCGGATCACAAGGTCAGGAGATCAAGACCATCCTGGCTAACATGGTGAAACCCTGTCTCTACTAAAAAATACAAAAAAACTAGCCGGGCGAGGTGGCAGGCGCCTGTAGTCCCAGCTACTTGGGAGGCTGAGGCAGGAGAATGGCGTAAACCCGGGAGGCGGAGCTTGCAGTGAGCCGAGATCCAACCACTGCACTGCAGCCTGGGCAACAGAGCGAGACCCCGTCTCAAAAAAAACAAAAAAACACTATTTTATTTGCTCACATATTTATGGGTCAAGAATTTGAGTAGGACTCAAGACTGCCTAACTCATACGTGTGGCACTTTGGGGCTGGTTGTGCTCCATGCAGCTTCTCCCTCCAGAACAGCCTGGCCCTCTTTACATAATGGATGGGTCCCTTCCATGGGAAGAGAAGCTACAAGACCTGGGCATGGAAGTTGAGAACATCACTTCCATCCCTTTGCATTATTCAACCAAGTTGCAGACCAGCCCAGATTCAAGGGGACAGAGAAAGAGACCATTCCTTTTTTTTTTTTTTCTCCTGAGACAGTCTTGTTCTATCACCCAGGCTGGAGTGTGTAGCTCACTGCAACCTCCACCTCCCAGGTTCAAGTGATTCTCCTGCCTCAGCCTCCTGAGTAGCTGGGATGCACACCACCACACCAGCTAAATTTCTGTATTTTTAGTAGAGACAGGATTTCACCATGTTGGCCAGGCTGGTCTCGAACTCCTGACCTCAAGCCATCTGCCTGCCTCAGCTTCCCGAAGTGCTGGGATGATGTGTGCCACTATGCCCAGCCAAAAGAGACCATTTCTTGATGGGAAGAGCCACAACATCATGTTACAAAGGGGTGTGGATGCAGGGAGGCATTGACTCACTGGGGGCTGTTATGATGATGATGTACTAGACACCCACTGCAGTAGACTACCAAAGCCCCAACTTAAATAACACAAGCTTTTGTTAGATCATAATTATCTTGTCCGTATGTCAGTGGTTCCTCTAAAACTGCTTGAAAACGATTCATTTTCTTAATTTTATAGAGTCTTGCCATTTTCAGATGCTATTCATTTGCTCAATAGACCACAAGCATCACAGAAAATTCAATCTCTCCCACTGATTCCCAGCCTCTGGGACCGAAATTTAGATCCCAGCAGTTCTGTAAACTGAGGGACAACAGAAGAGGTTTTAGAAGATTCTCAGAAAGCTCTCACCAATCTCACAGACAAATGGAGAGCAGAGTTAAGACGGGCGCTCTCCCATCCTCATTCCTGCCCTCTGAGTGATGACAGAGGTGATACCTACAAACTCTTCCCTTCAGTAACTTCCCAAAGGTTCACTCGCTGCTCACCATGTCAACAGAGGTGGCCAGGCCTTTCACTCGGGATCTGGAATGGGAAGACAAGTGGTGGGTCAGGATGTCTCAAAGGAAATGTGTGTGTGTGCGTGCGTGTGTGTGTGTGTGTGTGAGAGAGAGAGAGAGAAAGAGAAGGTAATACCCATTGCCCCAGCTCTTGCCCCCATGACCACAGCTTTTGAAGTAGTGGCATCTACATTCACATAGTTTTTATTGTGTGCATTTATGAGATTTACTAAAGCAATAGATACACATACATACGTGTCATTGTCCAGACTGGCTCTTAACACAGGGTCCTCACTACGAAAAAATTCCACTCAAGTCAGCCTCCAAATTCAAAAAGCAGTAGTTGATGCTACTGCTAACAAATTATTAAGTGCCTCCTGTTAATCTAGGCTCTATTTACATAAAATACCTTGGAGTGGTACCCCCTGGAGTCGTGCAATGTGGCAGCCCTGAGTGTTGGCGCTAGATTTTACACCCAAATTCATCTGCCTCAAAAGCCTGAGCTACTTGCACTATGCCAAGCAGTGATGAAACCAAAAAGGTATGATTCTCTAATCACAGAAACTGAAGGACAAATTAGCTGAGTCAGGAGGCGTCTAACTTTCTGAAGGGCTCCTCAAATCACCCACAGAGGAAGAACAAGGCAGTGAAAATTGCATTAGAGTTCCTTAGGCTCTAGTTGTGCCTGTTCTATCATGAATAAGCTGTGTGGCCTTGAGAAGTCACTTCACTTCTCTGGGACTCCATGTCCTCAACTGTCATGGGAAGAGTTTCTATCACAGCTGACAACTGTTAACACCAAGAGTGTTTATATGTGATCATGCATGTTTATACAAAGAGCAGTCTATCAAGTGTATGCACACTTTAAGGAAAGATATGTATGATGAAAATATCGCCATCAATGTCAATGTACTTTATTAGAACTAGTAGGTTTTGGGTGTGTGTGTGTGTGTGTGTGTTTGAGATTAAAAAAAAAATACACACACACAGCAAGAATTTGTCTCTACAAAAATTAGCCAGGCATGGTGGTGCACGCGTGTAGTTCCAGCTACTCAGGAGGCTGAGGTGGAAGGGTCACTTGAGCCCAGGAGTTCAAGGCTGTAGTGAGCTATGATCATGCCACTGAACTCCAGCCCAGGCGACTGAGCATGATCTGGTCTCTTTAAAAATAAATAAATAAATAAATAAAACTTCACTTACGTTATCTTAACTATGAGGTGTTTCTGCCATTTTTGTCGACTCTTTTCTACCCCTATTATAGTTACTGAAAGGGATTACAGAAACTAAATGCCAATCAGTAGTTTTATTACACAAGAGTACAAATTATTACATCTCTAACACCATTTATAAATATCAATATCTAAGCAGCAAGCAGTGTATGTATCTCAAACCATCTACAGATGAGTGTAGTATGTGTGTATATGTACTTCTGAGTGGCCTTTTCATGAACTTTCCAAATTTGATCATTCATTAAGACGTCCAGAGATCATCAGTTTAGGCAAAATCAAATGTTATAATTGGTCATAATCAGTAGTGACCATATACTAAAATAATATGACATAGAAAGTGTTTTGTGAATTGCATAAGATTATGCCTGCCCAAGTACTATTATGAAATTTAGGTAAGTGCTATATGGCTCCAATGTTCAGCTGATGGATATATCTTTGAAACGTTAAAATTCCAGATGAAAGAATCGAAGACAAATTTATCTCTAAAACTAACGTACAGATGATCTGAAGGTGTGATGAATTTTTTAATAATTAATAATGGATGCTGGCTTTTATTTATTTATTTATTTATTTTTGAGACAGGAGTCTCGCTCTGTCACCCAGGCTGGAGCTGGAGTGCAGTGGTGCAATCTTGGCTCACTACAAGCTCCACCTCCTGGGTTCATGCCGTTCTCCTGCCTCAGCCTCCTGAGTAGCTGGGACTACAGGTGCCCGTCACCACGCCCGGCTAATTTTTTGTATTTTTAGTAGAGATGGAGTTTCACCACGTTAGCCAGGATGGTCTCGATCTCCTGACCTCATGATCCGCCCACCTTGACCTCCCAAAGTGCTGGGATTCCAGGCGTGAGCCACTGCGCCCAGTCGGATGCTCGCTTTTATTGAATAACAATGAGGTCCCAAACACAGAGCTAAAGGCTTTACCTTCATCATATACTTTTAATTCTCACAACTGGTTTTGCCACCTCAAATTTCCCACTACTTAGCACATACAGAAACTGGGTTTGTCCCACTGCTACAGTCCTGGAGAGACAGGGCCAGGGATTCTCAGAACTTTTTTTTTTTTTTTTTTTTTTTCGTTTGAGAGAGAGAGTCTTGCTTTGTCACCCAGGCTGGAGTGTAGTGTCGTGATCTTGGCTCACTGCAACCTCTTCCTCCTGGGTTCAAACGATTCCCCTGCCTCAGCCTCCCGAGTTGCTGTGATTACAGGTGCCTGCCACCACACTCAGCTAATTTTCTGGTATTTTTAGTAGGGACAGGGTTTCACCATGTTGGCCAGGCTAGTCTCGAACTCCTGACCTCAAGTGATCCACCCGCCTTGGCCTCCCAAAATGCTGGCATTGCAGGCGTGAGTCACAGCACCTGGCCAACATCTCAGAACATCTGTCTGAGAGGCAGATAAATCAGGGAGGTTCTGCCTAGGAAACAGGTGATCTCTCCATTTTAGAGATGAAGACACTGAGCCTTGAAGCATTAACCAACTTAGCCAAGGTCCCACAGCAGGTAAGACCTGAAGCCACAAAACTCCCAAAGTTAGATTTTAATCACTATACTCCAGTGGCTGGCTGTAAGGGAAAGTTTATCAAAAATCTTGCCATCAATAAATGAAACATTCAAGGAATAACAACTCTTAAAACACCCAGACTTCCTTAAAATAGCCTTTTGAGAAAGCAAAAACATTTATGTTGTTTTCAGTCGCTGAACTTGGAAAACAATGCTGTTGTCACTTTTTCAGCTCAGGAATCGGGCAGTTTTAAGCCCTGGGATTTGCTGAACTATGCCATGGGGTCCTTGGCTGCCTGATATTTCCCAAATGATTCCTTGTTCTTATTAGTAAAATATTAAGATTAACAGCTCTGCACCATATGAAGCTAACAACAGAAAGATATTACGTAACTGATATATTCTGCAAAAGTAATATTCACATGCAAATACTTATACAAAATTATAATTGAATTGGAGAGGTGCGACTGAATAGGTACTCTTTATTCAAAAGTCTCCTTGCAGTTCATCAGATAATAAAGAACACACACCAAAAGAATCACAGAAATAGAACGTACCCTCGAGTTACATCACAAGGAGAAAAAAAAAATCTCCCTAGATAAGAAATTCAGGTTTATTTTATCTTAAATCAGACCAAGGGGATTTAGCCTGCTTTTTTAATCTACTTGTGCATAACGATCTCTCAGATTAATCATACTGTTTAATAGAATATTATTATTAATTAGACATGTCAGCGCTTCAGGCAGAAAATTACCGGGAAGTAAAAAGGTCTATATTCCAAAGGCTTGTAAGAGAAAGATTTCCATTTCTATCACGGCACATCTCTTTCAGTTCCAATTCTCAGTGGAAATTCCTCAACGAATTCAGTACTTGTAACAATAACATTTAGAAGTGTTTCCCATTTAAAAGATAGCTGAACTAGAGTTTGCCTCGTAAGGTATTTTCTATGTTGTTGGTAAGCCAATTACATTTTTTTAGGGCACGTAGTTTTGAGGAAAGTCCTTCAGTGTTGCCCAGATTTTCATCATCTCTCATTAGGAGGTCTTACAAGACTGAGGCACAGAGCAGAACAACTGGGTCATCAGTTTTATCCCACGGGCTGGCAACCTCTAAAATGTTCTCATTTCCATCCGGTCGGCTCTTACAGGTCACTGCTGCTTCCTCCTCATCCCCATAAGCCCCATGTAGTACACCTGTGCCACTCTAGCCACATGGGAAAATGTACCGGTCCCCCAGTAGGCCAGGATTCCATGGGTCTCTCTCAGGCACCTACCGATATTTCTTTTGATCCCACCCTGTGCTGCAGGCAAGACACTTCTAAAATCATCTTGCTTTCCAGGGCTCCAACATAGGAACAATGGTGCAGGTATCTTTTTGTCCCCATTTCTCAAACATAATTTGGTCATATTGTCCATCAACACTCATCCTCCATCCTCTCCTCCGTCTTAAACCTCCTCAGTGTAGACATTCAAGGAAATGACTGAGTCTCTCAACAGTAAAAAGTAAAGACTAGCAGAACCAAACTCCCTCAACTTCTGGCATGCCTGCCAATGAGTTTTCCCAGCTGTAAAAAGCTCATCTCTTCTGTATCTCATCTCCACCCTCCTCTTCAGGAACCTCCCTCCACCCATTTCCTTTTTCCTCTGCATCTTCCTCCTGTCTCTTCTTTCCCTGCAGCTTATACAATAGATATGTGACTGTCATTACAATACGCAGCATCAACAATCATAGGAACTACCACAAAACCCTCCCTTGATACGTTTATTTTTTGAGAAGGGGCCTTGCTATGTTGCCCAGGCTGGTCATGAACTCCTGGATTCAAGTGACTCCCCTACCTCAACCTCCCAAGTAGCGGGGGATTACAGGCATGCACCACCATGCCTGGCCTCTCTTGACCAGTTTAACTCTTACCTTCCCTCCATAGCTAAGCTTCTTTGAAAAACAGTGAGGCAAAGAATTTCCAGACAATGGCCATGGGTATAGCCCCTGGGATGGAAAATAACACAGCCCTTCAAAAGCAAAAACATTATGAGCAGGTGGAGGGAACTGACAAACACTAGACAACACTGGTCGTATGAGCCATGGAGGATTTTAATCTACTTCGTGAATTTGTTCTGAAGATTAAATAAACGTACGTATATTAAGTGCTTTGTGTTGGTAATAAAATATTATTATTTTAAAATATATGACCTTTGTCCAGGCACCGTGGCTCATGCCTTCATCCCAGCATTTTGGAAAGCTGAGGCGGGCAGATCACTTGAGGTCAGGAGTTTGAGACCAGCCTGGCCAACATGGCGAAACCTCGTCTCTATTAAAGATACAAAATATTAACCAGACGTGGTGGTGGGCACCTGTAATCCCAGCTACTCAGGAGGCTGAGACACGAAAATCGCTTGAACCCAGGAGGCAGAAGTTGCAGTGAGCCGAGATCACGCCACTGCACTCCAGCCTGGGCAACAGAGCGAGACTCCATCTCAAAAATAAAATAAAATAGGCAGATGCCACGGCCACCAGGAGCCCCGTACTATCAGCCATGGTTAACCCCACTGTGTTCTTCGACATGGCCATCGACAGCAAGCCCTTAGGCCACGTCTCCTTCAAGCTGTTTGCAGACAGGCTTCCAAAGACAGCAGAAAACTTTCATGCTCTGAGCACTGGAGAGAAAGGATTTGCTTACAAGGGTTCCTGTTTTGACAGAATTATTCCAGGGTTCATGTGTGAGGGTAGTGGCTTCACACGCCATAATGGCACTGGTGGCAAGTCCATTTACAGGGAGAAATTTGATGATAAGAACTTCATCCTAAAGCATACAGGTCCTGGCATCTTGTCCACGGCAAATGCTGGACCCAACAAAAACAGTTCCCGGTTTTTCATCTTCACTGCCAAGACTGAGTGGTTGGACACAAGCATGTGGTCTCTGGCAAGATGAAAGAACGCATGAAGATTGTGGAGGCCATGGAGTGCTTTGGGTCCAGGAACGGCAAGACTGGCAAGACCGGCAAGAAGGTAACCACTGCTGACTGTGGACAACTCAAATACGTTTGACTTGAGTTTTATCTTAACCAGCAGACCATTCCTTTTGCAGCTCAGGAGAGCACCCTCCACCCCATTTGCTCGTAGTTTCCTATCATCTTTGTGCTCTCGCTGCAGTTCCCTTTGGGTTCCATGTTTTCCTTGTTCCCTTCCATGCCTGGCTGGATTGCAGAGTTAAGTTCATGATTATGAAATAAAAACTAAATAACAAAAAATAAAATATATGACTTTACCTCTCTTCTAACTTCATTAGGGCACCCTCCAAGGCTGCAGAAGTAAGAAAAATTTCTCAGCTACTTGGTTTGAGTCTAATTAATGATGCAGGATAAAGATGAAATCTCTCAGCTCTACATACAGGGCTCACTTGGAAGTGTTCAGAAACAGTAATGGATACACACTCAACATGCACTACACATAAACAGGCAAAAATTAGAAAGAGAAAAGCTTGCTCTGAAGTGCCTATTCTGGCAGATGGAGACTGGGTATTGTGGAGTGAGAAACTGGGCTAGAATTTGTCAATTAACGATGACTCAGTCTTGCAGGGAAATTAATTCAAAATGTAATCCTGGACTGGGGAGAAAATGATAAAAAGAACAACACTGGGAGAACTGATGACATTTGAATATGCACTGTAGATTGCACAGAAGGAATGTATCAATGTTAAGCTTCATGAATTTGCTGTGATTATGGAGAGAATGGCCTTATTCTTAAAAATATATACACAGAAAGACTAAAGGGAAAAAGAGGCATTATGTATGCAACCTACTCTCAGATGGTTCAGAAATTAGTAATATGTGCACACATGAAGATAGAGAATGCTAACGTGTAAGTGGAAAATTGGTATATCTAAGCAAAGGGTATAGGGGAGTTCTTTGTACTATTTTTGCAACATTTATGTTCAAAGGCTAGACCCTGAGCTGTCCTCCAGGCCCTCAGTGCCCCTGTTGCCTCTTGAGAGATGGCTCTTTCTCTCCTGGCCACCTGCTGAAGTCCTCACCCGGTGGAACTTGTGGTCTGTTCTCCAGGGACTGCTGGAGTCCTGGGGATTCCCCACGTTTGGAGACTTGGCCTCATCTCAGCCCTGGCTTCTTGTGTCTGGATCATACAAAAGGAGCCTTGAGAAACAGGAGTCCCTTTTCTCTACAAAGTCTGGCTCTCAAAACTGCTATCTCACTGTCACTTCCAAAAGCTTAATTTGGTAGCCAAAACTTAGCAGTGACTTGGTTGTTCGGCTCTTTCACCTTTCCCCTGGCACTGAAACCTGTGCTTCAGTGAGGGGTAGGCCCCAGGGCATCTTGGTTTACAGGAATAAAAAAATAAATCTGCTTAATGTTTGCATAAAGGTAGCTCTTACATATATTTTCCATTTAGACAATTTAATTAGTCCCAACCTGTATTTTATACTTCTCCACTTTATTTTCTACTTTAGGTGACAGAATCACAGTTAACACTGTGAGAGTAAAAGCCCTCAAGATTTTGATAGTCATCAAGTACAATCAAAAATGGCTATACTTGGCCAGGCATGGTGGCTCACGCCTGTAATCCCTGCACTTGAGGAGGTCGAGGCGAGTGGACCACTTAAGGTTGGGAGTTCAAGATCAGCCTGTCCAACATGGTGAAACCCTGTCTCTACTGAAAATACAAAAATTAGTCGGGCATGATGGTGGGCACCCATAATCCCAGCTACTCAGGAGGCTGAGTCAGGAGAATTGTTTGAACCCGAGAGATGGAAGTTGCAGTGAGTCAAGGTCATACCATTGCACTCCAGCCTGGGCAACAGAACGGGACTCCGCCTCCAACCCATCCTCCACACAAAAAATGGCTATACTAAATATAAAATGCAGGTTTAAGTAGAAGAAAGGAGTGCATTTTACACACACAGATTTTTACTACTCTCTCTAAATGATACGGTGATTTGTTACATAAAGTTTTCATTTAAAAAATTCTACCTTGTATGTACTTATTACTCACTTTCACAAAAATTAAAATGTAGTATAAGCCACAGCTATTGCGCCAAAGCAAAGCATAAAATTGTACCGTGAGTCTGTGGACCTGACCCTCCCCCATCTTCCACCCACAATAATAGAATCAGGATTAAAATATTCATTTCCTGCATAAACTAAATGATCATGACAGTCCTCAATGCGTATGGAAATTGTCTAGTATTCAACAATTATAAATAGCCTAGGAAGGATTTGAGGTCGCAAAATTATTAAAAATGTACATAAAGAAGTTCAGCTGCCCCAAGGAAGCACACAGCTCTCCACAGCGGAAGCAGATCTGTGAGGCTTTCATTTGTTAGGGTCCTGGTTAGCTATAAAGTCACCACAGGGGCCTGGACACTGAGAGAAGGCAGAAGCAGGAAGATAATTTCCCTGCAACATGCGTAGGTCTTCACCTCTCTCTCTAGCCACTCTTCTGATGACCACATAAAGACCAGGATATATGTATATTTTTTAAGTGTCCTTTTAGGCTTACAAATCCCAGGTGCAAAGAGAAAACTAAGAAGAATTTAAAACCTTGCTATTTTTGGAGTAATAAATTTTGGGGTCTTTGATTTCCTTGAAATACTTTTAAAAAAAAGAAAAGATGACTTTGCTTGACTCATATTAGGTGTGCTATTAATGTTGCTAAAAAAGCATTTATGCTTTAAGCACTGTAGATGCTTCTAGAAAAATCGACTTAATAAAGATATAGAAGAAATGTTTATTTTTAGCTTAACTTGAAATATTCCATGGCCTCTCTTTTTGTATCATACTCATATGTATAATTTTATGTAAGTTTATTGAACATTTTTCTTATGAAGTAACATAGGGCCTGAAAAATCTTATAGAGCAAATAAAAATTCTCTTCCTTTAAAACTAATGTCCCCCCAAAAAAGCAGTCCAATATTCTCCAAATGATCATTTTCATAAAGAACAAATTGTGGAAGTTTTTACTGACAAATTTTTATTATTTTTTGAGTGACTAAGAATAAAGAGTTATAATGAAATTTTCTTGGCGCTTTAGCGTTGTAATTTATGATGACTCCAAAAATATACCTATGTATATTAAGTCTGTATTTTACAGGATTATGTATTTTAAATTATACACAAAATAGACACATGTGCATACCCTAAGATTATTAAACTTTACAAATCTACTCATATGTATTTTCTTTTTTTTCTTTTATAAAATTTCCTGGTTTTGTATTCATACTATACCTGATCACAAGGTAACCTAAAACACATTTACTTTAATAACTTTTACACATTCATAAATATTTTTAAACCCCATAAATGTTTAACATTAGTGTAGTATATCAAAGTTCCATTCTTTTCTCTGTAAATAAATCATTTCTAATCTGAAGACTGGGAAGGAGTGGGGAGAGAGTCAAACGACACAAATCCTTCTGGCCACGGAATCCAAAGGCATTCCCAGACATTAACTTTTCTTTCCAAATACGAAAAACATATTCAATATATATTTTATAATAAGATGTTTTCCTCATGTTTCCTTTAAGTAAAGTCTGTTTAGTGCATTCCTCTTCCCATTGTGCTATGAAATTCTTGGTCAACTTTGTCATTTCTCCCTCTGCCTGCTGGAAGAAAGCCAAAATCACTGTGATATCATTCACTCAACCAAGACTAACCATGTTAGGTACAGGCAAAAAAGAGCTATAATGTAAAAGAAAAATGAAAAATATATATAAATTATACATAGGGACACACACACACACACGCGCGCGCACTGCTCATCACACTACTTCTAAAGAAAAATAGATACGTCCCACTGTCTGTGTTTGGAAAAGAAGGCAGGCTGTGAAAACAGACATAAGGCATTCATAGGATTGAAATGAACTTTCAAGACGGCTCAACGTTCCACACTTTACATTTTTTTTCAAATTCATGTGGCCATCTGTATCTGTAATTAGGAGTGAAACCATAAGGGGTTTTTCAAGTGAACCTTTCCTAAAGCTACAAACTGTCATGGTACTTAAAGGAGTGGGTGCCAAATGACTTGTATGTTTCTGGGCAGCCATATCGCAACAAACAGCACATGTGGGTGGCCACATTGCTTATATTTGAGGTATGCAAGTTAGTGATATTCATTACACTTGCATCTCACTAGCACAGAAAGTCCTCATATTACTTCTATGATATCTTTCTCACATCTTTTTGCTATGTCTGTCACCAACTGATACGCTATGTCAACTGGATATGTCTGGAGCTGTCAATAATGTTTCTGTATAAACATCCTCTTTGAATCAATCCTTTGCCACCTGAATTGTTCCACCTCGCTTCTTTTGAGCAGCACTAACTAACTACTTCAAGAGGACAACCACCACTAAAAACATGACATTGAAGCAATCATTCGTTCTATGCACACATTTTAATTTCATGCCCTACAGGGGGCAATCGCTATCAGCCTTAAGCAAAAATTGAGTCTTTAATGCTTTATTGTTTTACACAATTTATCTTTCAAATAGTCTATTAGCTCTTTATGAAAAAGAAAAAAACAAGAAGAAAGGAAAGAAGGGAAAGCAGAGAAAGGAGCGAAGGGAGGGAGGGAAGAAGGAAGGAAGGAAGGAAGGAAGGAAGGAAGGAAGGAAGGAAGGAAGGAAGGGAGGGAGGGAGGGAGGGAGGGAGGGAGGGAGGGAGGGATTGATTGATTGATTGATTGAAGGAGCATCCAGCCCCCAAATCTGAAGCTACAAATATTTTACCAACTGTATTTCTGTGAAAACAAACTGAATTTGTCAAATGTCTCCCCCTTCGCTTGCATATTCCATTGTTACCCCAGCACAGTGAAACCTAACAGGTTAGGCCAGCCCTGTTGTGACCACCAGAAGAGAGAGAAGCATTGTGTTTTTTGGTATCACAGATTTAAGATGGGTTTTGCAGTATGGCCTATAATGTACATCTCACAGAAAAAAAAAAAAAAAAAAAAGGCAAAAGATGCAGGGGTGAGAGGCAGTGGAAAGCAGTGAAGAATAAAAAAATCGTATGAGCAGGAGAATGTATGAATGTGTATATATGATCAGAACTGGTCTCAAGTCTGCTATGTGAGTTTTGTTTTCCTTTGACACAGGCATTATTTTCTCATTGGTAGAAGCCTCCAGTGAAACATTGGTCTCTGCCTTTTCCCTGTCTACACATTGAGGTCGTAAGATCACGAGTCAATGAGGACAAGCTGCCTCAGTCAATTAACAGGAGCATAGCTACACTAAGTCCTGCAATTAGAAGCTCTGATTTAGAGCTGGAGAAGCAGAGAGTGCTGAGCGATGCTGAAAAGCCACTGCCCAGAAAAATTTAAGAAACCTTCCAAATCATCCACTCATAGAACTTTCTTTTTCAAGGGGAAATTTTTATATATTTTTAAGTATTCATGTAGAGTAAAGCACTTCTTCCAATAAAGACTTTTTTTGAAAATTTATATTTACAGCCCAGACTTTCCTGCCCTCTTGTGGAGAAAATACAGAGCTCTCTATTCATATAAATAGGATGATGGCTTTTTAAAACTTGCAGCTGGCTTTTTCCATGGTATATGTGATTTACTGTCACGGTCAGATCCCCCGATATTCACAGAACTTTACTAGCTGTAAAAATCTGAATAACGAAGTAGAGCTAAATAGGTATTATAATGCAAGAAACCATCTAATTCCAGACAAGAAAAAACTGCATTGATTAGGATCTGTTTGTTTGCTGGGAGGCAGGGAAGGGGACAGAAAACGAGAGGGAGAGAGAGATTCGTTTTTAATAGTACTTAGATTTATAAACAAATATATTTTAAAACTAGCAAAAGAGAGAGGAAGAAAGAGACAGTTTTCAAAGGGGCCATCAGAAAGCTCTGGTTCTGTTTCCATCTTTCCACCCAGAGAATGGACCAGTGTCTCTCTCTTGCGAGGGCTGCCACAGCACAGTGCCACCTATACAGGATCAGCCTGGGACACAGAACACACGAATCCCTTCAGCAACTCCCATGAAATCACAGAATTCCCCAATTGCTGTAGGTTGTTTTATTTTGTTTTGTTTTGTGACTGTTGCCCAGGCTGGACTACAAAGGCACAATCATTGCTCACTGCAGCCTCAATCTCCTGGGCTCAAGCAATCCTCTTGCCTCAGCCTCCCAAGTAGCTGGGACTAGAGGCATGTGCCACTATGCCTGGCTAATTTTTAAATGTTTTTGTAGAGATGAGGTCTCACTTTCTTGCCCAGGCTGGTCTCAAAGTCCTGGGCTCAAGCAATCCTTCTGCCTCAGCCTCCAAAAGTGCCGGGATTACAGGCATGAGCCATTGTGCATGGCCTGCTTTGTTTTTTTAAGGAAGTTGGTTTAAGTGGGTTTAAATTGATCCAAGGAGGCAGGGGCTGAGGGTCCTGAGCTGCCCATTCAACACCTAGCTCCAATCAGTGGCTAACTTATACATGGTTTAGGCACAAATTTGCTTTGGCTGCCCACCAGAAGATGCTACATTTCATTCTAATTGTTACATGTTCTGAAGTTATCATATGAAAAGTGCTACAGTAGGGGGGCAGTGCGGTGGCTCATGCCTATAATCCCAACACTTTAGGAGGCTGAGGCAGGTAGATCACGAGGTCAGGAGTTTGAGACCAGCCTGACCAACATGGTGAAAACTGTCTCTAGTAAAACACAAAAAGTAGCCGGGTATGGTGGCATTTCCCCTGTAATCCCAGCTACTTGGGAGGCTGAGGCAGGAGAATGGCTTGAACCTGGGAGGTGGAGGTTGCAGTGAGCCAAGATCATACCACCACACTCCAGCCTGGGCGACAGAGTGAGACTCCATCTCAAAAACAAAAAAAAGAAAGAAAAGAAAAGAAAAAGAAAAGGGCTACAGTAGAATCCAAAGTGTTTTTTAATGGTTTTATAATGGTGGGGGGAGGAGAAAAATTCATGATCTTAAGTAAAATTATCTTGGAAATGTCTTAAACTTCGGAAAAGCAGCATGATCTACTGTAGACAGAGCTTTTCCCCAAGCTGGGGACATTCAGAAGTTCACTAAGCATCCCAAGCATGATGCAAAGCACCAAGGGCAACATGAAAGAAACACAAATCATGAGTCCTGCTTTACATCACAAGGTATCTGCCCAAGGACCAATCACATGCAAGGGCCCAGTCCATCTAGGGAGACCAGGCCTATGCAACAGCTGGGCAGGAAGGCCCAAATGGGCAAAACAGACCCCATAATAAATGGGCCAGAGAGGGGAGGCCAGAGCCTCTGTGATCTCCTGGGAGGAGACAGAACCTGGGGAGAGAGAAAGAAGAGAGAAGCCTGTTCCATGCAGCACAAACTGGGGATGGCTGATAAAAAGATTGAGCATGTTGAATCTGAAGGAGTCCCAAGGTACGGCTCTCTAAGTAAAAAGTACCTGGCCCCAAAGAAGGCAAGATAGGCTGAACAGGTGGAATGGAACCAGATGAGATTTCAATGCTGCAATCTGGATTTCATCAGTGGGGACCCATGAGTGATGTCTGGGTAGGTTTACTGATGACATTTCTGCAGATGAATCTGAAGAGTGTTTCCAGCACCCTAAGCGTGGGGATACAAGAGGCAGGGAGGCCGTCCAGGTGGCTGTTAAAGTGATTCAGGCTGAGCTAGAGAGAAGGCAATGAATCCACAAGCTACTGTCTAAAAAGATTAAGTATAGTGACTAGGTGACTAAAGGAAAGAGGGAAAAAATACCTGAGGTTCAAATCCTATGGGGATGGTGGGACATGACATTGATGAAATCAAGAAAGTGGGTGAGTGAAAAATTCACATGCGATATGTTTACTGCCATACGTCAAGTCAGACTCACATGTTGCTGCACAAGAGTTGTATCTGCACTTTGCAAGGCCAAGGTGAGTGGTTTGCTTGAGCCCAGGAGTTCAAGACCAGCCTAGGCAACATAGCAAAACCCTGTCTCCACAACAAATACAAAAATCAGCCCAGTGCAGTGGCGTGTAGTCCCAGCTCCTCAGGAGGCTGAGGTGGGAGGACCCTGAGGCCCGATGGTCGAGGCTGCATGAGCCATGATCTTGCCACTGCACTCCAGCCTGAACGACAGAGCAGGACCCTGTCTCAAAAAAATAAAGTGGTAATTTTCCCCACAAAAAAAATTTTCAATAAACTTGAAGTCATATAATGGTTTTTTAAAAATAAAGTTTTTCAATATGCCATTTTAAAAAAAGATTCAGCAAAGTCATTGTCTGAATCTCCTGAAAATGTGTGCTTTGTCATAATTCAACACGCAGAAATCACACTAATAATTTCTCCATACTACATCTTTATTTAAACATTTACTGATAAGCTAATGTATATCTAGTGCTGTGCTAGTACAAGAAATTCAAAAAAATGTAGACCCTCATCTCAAGCAATTTTTAATCTATTAGAGGAATAAGATAGGTACATAAACTACTATAAATACGGCAAAATGTAGTCAATGCTGTCTTAAGGGAGTATGAATACAGTACATAGAAAATCAGAAGAAAGAAGCCATTTCAACTAGAAATCAGAGACAGGATTGTATGTTCTGGGTCTTGAAAATCAGAAAGCATGAAGGTTGAAAATTTCTCCCAAACTTCATAGCCCAAGAATCTGTACAAATGAAGGGAAAGCACACTTCAGGTTGAGAGAGAAGCTTTTTATAAGACAAAAAGGCAAAAAAAGAAAAAGATAATAAAAAAATTTTTAAAAAAACAATAGTTCTATTCAGGGTACAAAACACTGCATATAAACCATGAGAGATGAAACTAAAAAAGTAGGCACTGGCCAGTTTTGCAAAAGGTTTTGATTGGCAGATAAACGATCACTACGTAATTCTACAGGTCAGGGCAGCCTTTCAAGATTTCAAACAGGATTTCGGCATGATGGAACATGACCTGTATATAATTCAGCAAATGTTCTTTAAGTACTTTTTTTTCAATAGAGATGGAGTATCACTGTGTTGCCCAGACTCGTTTCAAACTACTGAGCTCAAACCATCCTCCCACCTCGGCCTCCGAAAGTGCTAGGATTACAGGTTTAAGCCACTATGCCCCACTCCTTTAAGTACATTTAACCTGGCAAAAAAATGTGCTTGCGACAGAGGGGGAAAAAATGTTTGCGACAGGCGAGTAAGGGTAACAGAAACAACAATCATGTTAGATAATAACTATCAGCGTCTTAGAACAAAAGCAATAAGCAAACTGAGTAATCTAATATCATTTTTTACCCAATACCTATCATAGTCTCAGTAGTAAGTATGAGTGCTGACAGACAGACTTCCAGAAGCATTTAAATAAGAAACTAGCAGGATGCCTCCAGGTTATACTTTTTCGCTGGAATTCTTAATACCCAGGCTGATCTTCCAACTTAAGTTGCCAAAATAAATGGATATAACCATTTAACAGAGTTCAAAATTGAGCCACAGATGTCAATTCATGTACCCATTAATGAACTTTTATTAGTGAATATCGCAGTCCAAACCAACATTTTCATTACTATAATAGCAACTCTTCTAGAAGAATAAACATACTGCTTTTGCGGTTGGAATATCATGCTTTCATGCTCTCTGGCATTCTTCTCCCTACCTAGGATTAAACCCAAAAGATGAAAGTAATCTACTTATTCTTGGTGAGCCTATGCCCAAGGCCACCCACTCAATTCTTAATTATAACCTCAGATTATACTATCAAAGTCATTAGACTCAAGAGATAGTATCACTTTACAAACCCACAATTAATTCTTTCAATGTAAATTTGCTGGATTACGTACAGGTAAAATCCCATCACAATGAATTTAATTATAATAAAAAGATGTGGAAAAAGATCTGTGTCTCAAGAGAGGGATGCCCTACCAATGCAATAATTTCCACAACTAGGGAATTATTACTAATCTTTGACGTGAAATAATCATTTCTTTTGAAGGAATTCTATCTCCTTCCGATAGAAGGAAGAATAAGATTTTCTTTTGCTCTTTTATTCTTCATCAAGAAATAACTACCCTTAAAAAAATACATTTCATATGAGATTAAGGTGAAATTTTAAATCTGTCAAAATTAAAAACAGCAATAAGTCACCAGCATTTTCCTATAAAATTTGCAAATACCTATTTTGATGATAATAACCAGCTTTAGAGAGAGTGTGGAAGCATGAACTGGAACAATCTTTCTAGAGGGCAATTTGACAATATAGATCTACAGTGGTGAAATGTACATACTCCAATTAAGTAACTCCATTTCTAGAAATCCATCCTAAGATTAAGAAATAATAGTAGATATACGCAAAAATTTAGCTTTAAGGGTGTTCACTGAAATGCCATTCATAACAATATAAAACGAGAGTTTCCTAAATATAAAAATATCTAATTGTTTAAATGAATTATAATACATTCATATAAAACAATATTATGCAGCTACTTAAAATTATGTCAAGAACATCGTTTAAATTACTAAAAGACATTACAAAACAGCACAGCATGACTCTGCCTTTTTTAAATATACATATTTGAATTTTTAATATAGAATAAAAGACTGAATAAAGTATACTAAAATCATAGCTGTAGATTTCCCTGGTCATCAGTTCAGAAGTATTATTTATTTTTTTATTTATTCATTATTTCTCAATTTTCTTCAACAAATATTGATATAAGAAAAAGGGAAAACAAATGTTTTAGAAACTACTCTTCAGCTGTCTTTTTTCTTCCACTCTTCATCAACCCCCAACCCACTTCAGGAAAACCCAGGTGAACTCTCAGACTAACCACCAGAAAACAAAATACAAATACTACACAAACAAAAATGCACCAAAACAGAAACATAATCCCATGGTTTTTGTTTTATTTTATTTAGAGACAAGATCTCATTCTGTTGCCCAGGCTTGAAAGCAGTGGTGCAATCTTGGCTCACTATAGCCTCAAACTCCTGGGTTCACACAACCCCCCTGCCTCAGCCTCGTGAGTAATTAGGACTACAGGTGTGAGCCACCATGGTCAGCTAAATTTTTTTAGTTAAAAAAACTCCCATAGAGACGAGTCTTGCTGTGTTACCCAGGCTGGTCTTGAACTCCTGTCCTCAAGCCCTCAAGTGATCCTCCCAAAGCACTGAGATTACAGTCACGAGCAACCTCACCCAACCTCAATGTTATTTCCTAATTTCTCCTGCTCGACTTAGAGTACTTGGTTTCATTGCTCATTCATCACAGTTGAGTTTATCTTCCCTATAGTTTCTATTGATAAGCGTTGTACTCCTTTGACATGGATTCTTCATAACTAATTCTAATGCAACAAAAATAACTTGGATTGTTCATATTTACCACAGTAGAAGTCGACTTTAATATTATTTGCTTGTCCAATCTGGATAGACAGAAGGTCACTGTTTAATAAAAACTATGGTAACATCTTTGAAAATTTTGCCTATCGCATAATGGGAAACTGCAAAAAAATTATTTAAGACTGTGAGTTCTTCTTTTAGAGCTTGAACCCAAAGAGCTCATCCTAATGATGCCCCTGGTGGCAGGTAACATTTAATTTTTCTCTGTGTCACTGAAAAAGAATTAGATGTAAAACTCAGGTAAGAGATTAATATTTCACACCCTGAGGCTAAATACTTCAGCATGAATATTCATAAAGCCTATACTGAGTGAAATCTCATGTGGGCATAGATTTAAAATGCTTGAATCTTTTACATAGTTCAGAGACTGGGCATTCCAGAGAGAAAGGCAAGAATTCAGTCAACTAACAGGCTACTAATGGCAAGTCTGAATATGCTACTATGGCAAAAGCATTACACACACACACACACCCCCCCCCCCACATGCCTACAGCCTCCTTCTGAAAGTTCAAACCTGTCTTTCTTCTTGGACTCCTGTAAGTGATGATGGTGCTGATGGTCACTAGGAACAAAAATCAGGGTTTCTCCTTGGTGCTTCAGATACCTATGAATGTGTCCCCTCCTAAGTTCCAAGGGACTTTAAGTGGGGGGTCAGGGTGTGCTATGGTTTGCATGTGTTCCCTCCAAAATTTATGTGTTACCAACGTGATAATATTAAGAGGTGAGGCCTCTGGCCAGGCATAGTGGCTCATGCTTGTAATCCTGGCCAGGCATGAGCATTTTAGGAGGCCAAGGTGGGTGGATCACTTAAGCTCAGGAGTTCGAGACCAGCCTGGACAACATAGTGAAATCCCATCTCTACTAAAAATGCAAAAATTAGCTGGGCATGGTGGCACACACCTGTAATCCCAGCTACTCTGGAGGTTGAGACAGGAAAATCGCTTGAACCTGGGAGGTGGAGGTTGCAGAGAGCTGATATCTTACCACTGCACTCTAGCCTAGGTGACAGAGCCAGACTCCATCTGAAAAAAAAAAAAAAAAAAAAAGATGGCCTCAGGCTATTAGGGCTCCTTCCTTAGGTGTCCTTAAAAAGGGGTTTGATGGAGGGAGTTCATCGCTCTTTGCCCGTCCACCTTCTGCCATATGAGGATGCAGCAATCAAGGTGCCATCTTGGAGGCAGGAAGCAGCCCTCACCAGATGCTGGCACCTTGATCTTTGACTTCCCAGCCTCCAGAACTGTGAGAAATAAGTTTCTATTCCTTTTCAAATAGCCAGTCTCAGGTATTCTGTTACAGCAGCACAAAATGAACTAAGATGGGGGGGCGGCAGAGAGAAGAAACGTGGAAAAGGAAAGGTAGCCAGGAACATCTTGGTGCTAGCTGGAGTCACTTTATTGTAGGTCCACCCACCCATCCCAGGATGACTGTAGGATTCCCCCCAAGGTAAAAGACTCCAGGTGAATGTCCTAATTTATCCTTCCCTGTGACAACATTGCTCTTGGTCCCTGTAGTAATTTCTACCTTAAGAAACAGGAAAACAAAAGGGAGTTGCTAAGGGCTGGATGTTTGAGTTCCCTCAGAATTCAGATGCTGCAACCTAATCACCAAGGGGATGGTGCTAGGAGGCAGGGCCTTTGGGAGATGACTGGGTCTTGAAGGTGGAACTCTCATGAATGGAACTAATACCCTTACAGAAGAGACTCCAGAGAGCTGCCCCAACTCTTGTGTTACGTAAGAACACAACAAGAAGACACATCTATGAACCAGAAAGCAAGACCTCACCAGACACTGA
Source organism: Piliocolobus tephrosceles (assembly GCF_002776525.5). Lineage (NCBI taxonomy): Eukaryota > Metazoa > Chordata > Mammalia > Primates > Cercopithecidae > Piliocolobus > Piliocolobus tephrosceles. Next base: position 54,911,662 of record NC_045450.1, on the reverse strand, counting down.
ATCTGCCGGCACCTTGATCAGGAACTTGCCAGTCTCCAGAAGTGTGAGAAGTAAACGTCTGTTGTTTTTAAGCCACGCAATCTATGGCATTTTGTTATAGCAGCCCAAATGGCTCAAAGAACTCTCTTAAGCCTTATGGAACAAAGCCTGACATTAGGTAGACATAAGCCAAAGATGGAAAAACAATATAAAATAATAAGGGCAGAGCTAAAGAGATAAATATAAAAATAAACATTACAAATAAACTGCCTGGCCAAACAACAACCAAGGTAGCTAGGGAGCCACGATAATAGCCAATAAATGCCTTCAAGGTATAAACAAAGGAGGAGAAAAGTTTAGTGTAGTATCCTGAGTGATGAAGTAATAGAACAAAATTTAATCAACGTAAAATGTAGGCCTAGGGTAAACTTCCCAACACATATAGGATTTTACAGCCTATTCTTCCCATGGGGTAAGGTATTTTTCCCTCAGAATAACAAAACATGGCAGGACAAATCAGTAGATAATATTCTTTATGAAAGGATCTGGCCTTGACTCTCATATCCAGACTACATGGCTAAATAATCTAAAGATTCTTCTCACATCTAAGACCTGAGATGCGTGTTTTCTCAGTCCTCACCTCTACCAAGTTAATACTCAATACATGGCTGCTCCTCCATTCATGACTGCATCCTTCTGCCATCTCAACCTTGTCAACTACTCTGTATCGCTTTACATGTAAACGTCTAGGGAAATAAACGTCAGCAATTGACAGAGGGTCAGATGGCAAAGCAAATGTACCTCCTCTCAGGAGGTCTGCCGGAGCCCTGAGTTCCGTTCTGCTTCCTGCCAATTCTTATATCCACCATGGTGCACCCCATGCAGAGAGCAGACAGGCTCGTAGATCTGGTAACACCTAAGGATCTAGACCAGAAGGAATGAGGTCACCTAGAAACACAGAGAAGCAAATCAAAGTACAGGGCTGGGATGATATGGAAAATCAGGGCTTACATTTATTCAACAAACATTTACAGTGTAGCTACTGCAGGTGGAACTCAGGAGATGCAGAAGCGAGTCTTCAGGCATCGTGTACCAAGAGAGCCAGGGGACATACAATTAACTACCATATAATGTGATTATGATAGAAAAGAGGCAAGAGCACAAAGGACTAAAAGTAAGATATAACAGACAACATAAGTGCTAAGCAAAGAAACTAATAAAACACCGTTCAGACGGGCATAGTGGCGTAAGCATCTATAGCTCCAGCTACTCGGGAGGCAAAGGCAGAAGGACCACTTGAGCCCAGGAGTTCAAGGCCAGCCTGCACAACACAGCAAGATCCCATCTCTTGAAAAATAAAAAAAACTTACAGTTCAGTTTAAATAATTATTGAATTTAAAATATATAACAATCTAGAACTAAAATCCAAGATAATATCAACACAGAAACTAATGAGATGGAGAAAATGAAGTAAAATATGCTAAGATTATTGTTTCATACATGAATAATAAATATACAATTAATAATTTTAGACACTGAAGAAAAATATAAATTTGAAGGTGATTACTAAAAGACCACTACAAAAGTTATACGTAATTTCCAAAACATCATGGAAAATAATAGAACAGGAAAGAAAATGGAAGAAAAGTCATAAATTCAACAAAGGGAAAAGGGGAAACAGGCATAGTAAACTGAAAAGATATATAAGATAGCAGGCATATGACTGTGTCTATAATTATAATATGCATAAAAAACTTAAATGCCTGATTTCAAAAGATAGAAATTCTCAAATCAGTTTACAAATCTACATACATACAGCAGGAACAGTGGCTGATGCCTGTAATCCCAGCACTTTGGGAGGCTGAGGCAGGCGGATCACCTGAGCTCAGGAGTTCAAGACCAGCCTGGTTGACATGGTGAAACTCCATCTCTATGAAAAATACAAAAATTAGCTGGGTATGGTGTGGGGCGCCTATAATCCCAGCTACTTGGGAGGCTGAGGCAGGAGAATCACTTGAACCCGGGAAGTGGAAGCTACAGTGAGCCAAGACCTCATCATTGCATCACTGCACTCTAGCCTGGGCAACAAGAGCAAAACTTTTTCTCAAAAAAAAAGAAAAAAATCTATCTAGATGCTATGTAAATGAAACATTACTATAAAACATACCTAAAATAAATATTCATGGTTAGGTTGAGAACAAAGGGATGAAAAAAGATATTCCTAGTAACTATGGCTTAAACAAGATAGAGGTTTATTTTTTCCTCACATTATTCTGCCTACCCCAGGGTTTTGTACCAGCCTTTAGTTCTGTCTTGATTATTTTCCCCCCAGATCTTAGCTCAACCAGCACCTTCTGGTCATTCAAACCTTGGAAAAAAACAGAGGGAAAAGGTCAGGCTTTGGTATATACAGGTTAGGTATTCCTTACGTGAAATGCTTGGAGTGTTTCAGATTTGGGATTTTTTTAAATTTTGGAATATTTGCATAAACAATAATGAGATATCTTGGGGATGGAACCCAAGTGTAAACACAAAATTCATTTATGTTTCATACACACATGGCCTGAAGATAATTTTATACTATACTTTTAATAATTTTATGCATGAGGCTGGGCGCGGTGGCTCACACCTGTAATCCCAGCACTTTGGGAGGCTGAGGCAGGCAGATCACAAGGTCAGGAGACCGAGATCACGGTGAAACCCCGTCTCTATTAAAAATACAAAAAATTAGCCAGGCGCGGTGGCGGGCGCCTGTAGTCCCAGCTACTCAGGAGGCTGAGGCAGGAGAATGGCATGAACCCGGGAGGTGGAGCTTGCAGTGAGCCGAGATCGCGCCACTGCACTCCAGTCTGGGTGACAGAGCGAGACTCCATCTCAAAAATAAATAAATAAATAAATAAATAAATAAATAAATAAATAAAAACAATTTTGTGCATGAAACAAAGTTTGTGTACATTGAATTATTAGAGAGCAAAGCTGTCACCATCTCAGCCAACCATGTGGACAAAATCTGTATTATTAAGCATCATGATCATTCCTCACTCTGAATTTATATGCTACCAATAAGCAATCATTGTCTTACACTTACTCACACACAAGTACTTAACTGTAAAAAAAATACAATATACCGGCCAGGCACAGTGGCTCACGCCTATAATCAGCACTGTGGGAGGCCAAGGTGGGCAGATCATGAGGTCAGGAGATCAAGACCATCCTGGCTAACACGGTGAAACCCCGTCTCTACTAAAAATATAAACAATTAGCCAGGTGTGATGGCGGGCACCTATAGTCCCAACTACTCGGGAGGCTGAGGCAGGAGAATGGTGTGAACCGGGGAGGCAGAGGTTGTAGTGAGCTGAGATGGTGCCACTGCACTCCAGCCTGGGTGACAGAGCAAGGCTCCATCTCAAAAAAACAAACAAACAAACAAAAAAGACATACCATTAATACAGTGAAGAAATAATGTCTTCAGGGTAACTAAACAACACAGTAGCATCTCCAGAACTTGCCATTAGCCTATCTGGTCTGCACACTTGCCATTTTCTTACCCTTTGTGGGCATGCATGAGAAAGATACATTACAGATGAAGGGGGCTGGGAAGCTCTTATTTCCCTGGGGACACTGAATAAATGGTGTGTGGCATTGCTGTGTTTTGACTGCAACCTTTCACAAGAGGCCAGGTATGGAATTTTCCACCTTTGACATCAAGTCAGCACTCAACAAGTTTCCAATTTTGGAGCATTTCAAATTTTAGATTAGGGATGCCCAACCTATATGACTATGGACTACATGCTATCTAGTTAAGGGAAAGTGTGCGTGCGTGTGTGTGTGCGCGCACACGCACATGCATGCATGTACAGATGTGCATACGTGGACTGTAGGTGTAGGGATGGGATGGCGAACTAGAGGCAAGAAAGCCTGATAAACTGCAAACAGAAATGTATCTGTAACAGACCAAAGGCACTAGAGAGGGCACCACACCCCTGAGACGTATGATCATAGAAATCTACCAGATAGACTGGGTGAAACCAGAGACCAGAATGACTGAAGATGCTCGTAAGGGAAACAGAAAGGCAAGATTAGTAGACAGGATGGGCTATGGGATAAATGACAAGAAAAAAAGAATGAAACTCAATGTATTCATTCAACAGCATTTACCAAGTACCTTCCAACCACCCAGTTCAGTGGAGGACTTCCTTAGAACAACAGAGCCAGGTGTAGTCACAATGGTCGGGAACGCACTGGGGTGAAAGGGAAGATCTTGGAAATAAAAGGGTAGTAGAAGCATGACACAACATTAATAAGGGATTTTTATGTTGAAGCAATGCTGCACAGGGATGTAGGAAAACAATGACTAATCTTTGCTTGATTTAGTTATCTTATTCTTTTAAGCTCAAAACAATACAGACATATGGTTGACTATATTCATTGCGTATCTGTATTCCTGACGAGCAGTAGCTTGCTACTCTGATCCAAAGCTTGGGAGACCGAGTGTTGGCCATCAGCACATAATTCTAGCATGGTATATTTCAATATTGCATTTACAAACTAGGAAAAAAAACACTTAAACATATATTCCATCTTCTGATTCAGATCTTTGGTAAAAGACCACAACACCCATAAACATGCCTACTAAGATATATCATGTCATGAGAAAAACACATTAGAAAGTACAGGAGCACTTTATTCGTCATCTGAGAAGGGACTTTTGTGAAAATGCAGTGACAGAAGTTGCAGTTGCTTCCCTTTGTACATGAGCTGACTTCTGCTGTCTGTTGTACATATTTGTCAGGTTTCTTAATGTTCCTCTTAATATCGTGTCTTTATTTAGTTCTCCCAAAGGAATAGCAGCAATTTGTGGGAGCAGGAGGAACACTTTCTGTCAATTCTGCATAATGACCAAAACAGGGTGATTAAATTACTTAATTGAAGCTCTGCAGCTTGTAACATGATGTATATCGGGCCCTGTTCATTGTAGAGAGAAAGCAGTGGGTGGGTGTTCATGTAGACAGTATCAACAGAGAGCCAAATCATTTTCATCTTTATGTTTGCTTTATTTTTCTGAAGCTCATACAATCCACAAGGGATTCCCTCCTCAACTCTGTAACAGCCAAAGGGTGACAGGGTGGGGGAGGGCATAGGTAACTGAAACAGGAGCACATAAAAGCTTTGCATGTAGATTAAGAGTTTTATAAACTCATAATAATTTCTGTTAGCCCACAGAATTTCTAGCATCCCTGCCCTCACCTGTTGGCATCACGGCAAAGCTGCAGCTGAGGAACACGCAATTGTATTTATAGAGCGTATGGCGCCAGTGTGCACCAGTCAGATTCTCAAATGTGGCTAACTTTGGGGCTCTCCTAAAAGCTTTCAGCTCCAGAGTCTATGGGTATAAGCTTGTTTGACTGCTGGTGGAGAAAATGTACCAGGCAGCCTAAGGGGTGCGGATCAAGACCCCAGGTTCAAGTCACCTACACTCCTAAACAGTCACAATTGCTCTTGGCCAGTGACGAAATTACTGTGCCATTTAGATGATTTTGGGGCTGAGTCTCCTAATTCTGGATGCCTCTCAACTCCCCTCAACACAGGATCAATAGCACTTTCATATTGTAGAGTACATCTTGAGAAGAATCAAGCCAAGAGGAACTAGCAAAATTTACGGTATTTAAGAATACAGTAGAAGTCCTATTATCTGATTCAGAGCTGATGTTTGACAGGTTATATATCTATGTAATGGTTAAATGTAATGGTTAAATGGTTAAATGTAATGGTTAAATAAATATGTAATGGTAAATGGTTAAATATATATATGTAATGGTTAAATGAAGGAAAATAATTTTAAATAAGTCTATATCTTAAACATTTTATTTTACCCTAAAATGTAAATATATTCATTTAACAAAATCTAATATTAATTCATTAAAAGATGGATACTATTGTTCACATGTAGTTCCTCCATTGTTTAACTACAACACTGTTGATTTGTATTACAGATATAGGCTGTTGTCTAATACACTGTAAAGGGGGCATTTTTTTGGCCACCACATAAGAAATTTTTACTACTAGATCATTCTTATCATCTTCACATTCAGCTTTATCTTTTCTTGTGGCATATATGATTTCTGCATCATTCAATTGCATTTACAAGAAATTGTCACTCTTGATCCTTTGTTGCACACCATCTTCCTTAAAAAAAAAATTTAAAACACTAGAACTGATGCAGGACAGGTGAACCCCAAAATTGGGGCTTAGTCTGGGGAGGTTCTTGACTTCACCCAGGAAAGAATTCAAGGGCAAGGCAGTGGTGTTAACACGGCAGCAAGTTTTATTGATGCGGCAGTGCACAGCAGAAGCAGAGCAGGGTTACCTCACAGGCAGTGTGCCCAGAGTAGCAGCTCAGGAGCAGTGCTACAGTCGGTTATACTCACTTTTAATTATATGCAAATTAAGGGCAGGTTGTGCAGAAATTTCTAGAAAAAAGGTGGTAACTTCTGGGTCATGAGGTTGTTTTGGAAAGGGGCAGTAACTTCCAGGTGTTGCCATGGCAATGGTAAACTGAAATGACATGCTGGTGGTCATGCCTTACAGAAAGCTGCTTTTGGCTGGGCGCAGTGGCTCACGCCTGCAATCCCAGCACTTTGGGAGGCCGAGGTGGATGGATCACAAGGTCAGGAGTTTAAGACCAGCCTGACCAACATGATGAAACCCCGTCTCTACTAAAAATACAAAAACTAGCCGAGTGTGGTGGTGCACGCCTGCAATCCCAGCTTCTCAGGAGGCTGAGGCAGGAGAATTGCTTGAACCTGGGAGGCGGAGGTTGCAGTGAGCCGAGACTGCGCCACTGTACTCCAGCCTGGGCGACAGAGCAAGACTCCATCTCAAAAAAAAAAAGAAAGCTGCTTTTGCCCCATCCCTGTTGTAGCTAGTCCTTAATTTGATCCAGTGTCTGAGCCAAGCCTCCGAAGTCAAGTCTCGCCTCCTACCTCAGAACCCCTGATTTATTTCAGATCATCTAGCTCAGGCGTGTAATATTTTGGCTTCCCTGGGCCATACTGGAAAAAGAAGAATTATCTTGGGCCACACATAAAATGCATTAACACTAACAATAGCTGATAAGCTTAAAAAAAAAAAATCACCAAAAAAAATCTCAATGTTTTAAGAAAGTTTACGAATTTGTGTTGGGCCACATTCAAAGCCATCCTGGGCTTCATGCAGCCTGCAGGCTGCCAGTTGAACGGGCTTGATGCAGCTAATAAACTATGTCCTTTACTTTCTTCTGGTACATTTGGATTTTCTGCAGTAGCTGTCAATTTCAAGCCAGTTTTCTCCAAGATGGAGTATATGCTGAACTGGAAACTCCACTCCAATATGACTTCTAAATAATGTCTATTATGTTGGTGACTCTTGAAAATTTTGTTATCTACATTTTTACATTCTACAATTTGGGGGTCTAAGATACAATATCCAGGCAACCTCTGAAATAAAATATTTTTCCTGGAGCTGAGCCAAGAGGAATAGGGTAGGTCAAATCTGTGCTGTTACAGTACTGAGAATACAGTTCCACAGCCAAAGCAATGTTGGAGATAATGCTGGAGTTGAAATTACAATTTTGAGGGAGGATCCATCCAGCTTCAGGACTAGCTATCTCAAGAGCTGAAATAAACCATGCAACAATATGCTAGTGCACTAAAGTGAGGAGGTCTGGAAAGCTCCCATACAGAGTTAGAAAATTAAGACCCACATGTCTTCACAAATTAAAGTTGTAGTCACATGAATAGAAATGGAAGAGATGCACCCTGCTCAGATCACTTCAAGGTTTCTGCCTTACAATAAGTTAGCTGGTACAGAATTGTCACATGCCAGGCACCCTATTTAGGACTTCCTATGGATTATCTCATTTAATCCTCACGACTACCCTGCAAAGTGGGTTTTCCTGATGAGAAAAAAGCATCTGCCCAGGTGTACAAAGACTAGGACGAGGACTTGAGTTCAAAGGCCATGATCTTCCATGCTGCTCTCCTGTCCCTCCATAATACATACTCCAAGTCACTCAAAGCTCCCTTCCAGCATCACCAACAAGGAAATCTCAAACCACCAACGCTCATCTATCAATAAATCAAAGCTATTCACACACACGATCAGCTGCAATTATTTTCAACTTTGGGAACTCTTAAAACTCCTGAATGAAAGATGAGTTTGGGTTTGAAATGACAGGCACAAAGGAAAGATTACAAAACTAACACGCAAATGAAAACATTTCTGTGTTCCAAAACAAAAAAGAAATTAGAAGAAAAAGAAACATATGTAACAGGAAGAATCCTTACCAGCATTAATATGGACTATTTTCCTGCTGTACAGAGCTTTGGATTAACACTAACTCATACTCATTTTCTCGCCCTTTTTAGCAGCAGTAATCACTGTGGTATCACTTTGTGCTACCATGCCTACATCTATGGAAATTTCCAGAAAGACTTATCACTTTACTTTCCGGATCAATTAGCAGAATAGTTTGGGATACTTTTAAAACATTTCAAAAACAAAAACTGAATTAAAATAACAGCAAAAACCAACAAGGCAAAAGGTAGCTTTACCAGCACTTTTCCTCTTGTATTATTTCAATTAAAATAGACAACAGGCCAGGCGCAGGGGCTCACACCTGTAATCCCAACACTTTGGGAGGCCGAGGCAGGCAGATCACGAGGTCAGGATATCGAGACCATCCTGGCCAACATGGTGAAACATCGTCTCTACTAAAATACAAAAAATTAGCCGGGCGTGGTGGTGTGCACCTGTAGTCCCAGCTACTCGGGAGGCTGAGGCAGGGGAATTGCTTGAACCTGGGAGGTGAAGGTTGCAGCGAGCCGAGATGGCACCACTGCACTCCAGCCTGGCGATAGAGCAAGACTCCAACTCAAAAAAAAAAAAAAAAAGTAGACAACAAAAACACCACACTTCACAAATCAATCCAAAATTATGGAAAGTCAATCTTTTTTTTTTTTCTTTAAAGCTAAATTCAAAGAGAAGTTGTTTCTGTATTATAGCAAGGAAAACTCCCATGTAAAGATTGATTCCTTGGCTTAAAAATCCATAGAACCTGATTGTATTATTTGGAGTTAAAAAAAAAAAACAAAAAAGATTTGTGTCTATGTGATGGTATCTTAGGGTTCCCCCAAATTGAAAAGATATACAAGATGCAGATCCTGAGAAAAGGCTGCAGGTCGTTTGAGAAGTGGTCCCTGGCCTGTTTGAGGGTGCACGAATGAGCAAGTTACCTCTTGAACATCCAGGGCATGGTCCTGCTGGAACCCTCTGAGGCACTCCATGGCACATGCCTCAGAAGTGACACAACTGGGGACAGCGAGATGGGGCATCTATCTATCAACTCCCGTCCCTCCTTGGCTGAGGGTTGAGCACAGAATCAACTCCACTGCCAAACTTCTTACAGGATACACCTGTATTCAGCCCAGCTTCTAGAGGGAAATATTAAGGCAAGAAATTCAGCCTGCCTGGGACTAGCTTCAGCTGCAGGCAAGTCCAGGTGGACTGAGAGCATAGGGGTCAGGGCCTCAACAGTGCCTGCCATAGCCATAGCTTAGGGGTAGTTTCTCTCGAGCTTCCTCGGCTCAAGTGTGGAATCTGTTTTTCCACTATACTTCACAGACCCAACTGTTCACAAACATTAGTCTATCTAAATTAGACTCCTTGTCAGTAGAAAAGACTAGAGACCCTAAGTAACTCTCCCACTGCAAATGAAAAAAAAAATGCTAAGTATAGTCATTTGAACACAACTCAACTGCATAACTGAGCTGATAAAAACAAAAGGACCCCCAGAGATCAAAAGCAAAGTGGAAGCTGGAATCTCAAAATACAAACAAGGACCAAAGTCTGCTTTTGTTCACCAAACCCTTGCAAACTTGACCATCTGCTTTGGCTACTGTGCAGTGGTGTGTAAGCCACAGGAGACCAGACCTACGGCCTTCCCAACTGAAATGAGATACCCACCCCAACCCCATAATATTAAAATACCAAAGGGCCACTCTCTCTAAGAAAGGGTACCTAGAAATAAATTCACCCTACAGAAGAAAATTTAACTGTGTTGATCTTGGAGCTGGGAATATCTATTCAATATTTGAAAATAAATAGAACCAATTAATCAACTAATTAATAAACTCTGGGAGGCCACATAACATTTGTTGAGAACATTTAAACAATCTGTTCTACTTTGATTTTAGACATTTTAATTAGGTCCATTCAGAGTTGCTTACCATGCAAGACTTATAGAAATATCCAAGAAGTTAAAATATTTTCAAATGCAGTTATTAAAATATGTGCTTCAGAATAGGAAAGTCTCGGCCAGTGGTGGTTCACGCTTGTAATCCCAGCACTCTGAGAGGCCAAGGGCAGATCACCTGAGATCAGGGGTTCGAGAACAGCCTGGTCAATATGTTGAAACCCTGTCTCTACTAAAAATGCAAAAATTAGCCCAGCATAGTTGCGTGCACCTGTAATCCCAGCTACTCAGGAGGCTGAGGCAGGAGAATCACTTGAACTCGGGAGGTGGAGTTTGCAGTAGGCCGAGATTGCGCCACTGCACTTCAGCCTATGCGACAGAGCAAGACTGTCTCAAAAAAAATATGAAAGTCTCCTCTTCCTATCTTAGAAAATGATCACTTAGTCTACTACTAAATGACACAGACCTCAGACTCTTGTGGGGCATCATGTTTGCTGGATCCCACATCTTCCTCTTTTGTGATTTTCTCCCTTGTTTTGGTGATACATACTCTCATATCCAAGTGTCTTCTTGAGCATCAGATGCCTTGGAGAAATAAATGTTATGAGTATTTTATGTATGAAAATATCTTCTACTCACATATTTAGTTGATGCCTGCTGGGTATAGAATTCTGGTTTCGGGCCAGGCGCGATGGCTCACACCTGTAATCTTAGCACTTTGGGAGGCCAAGGTGGGTGGATCACAAGGTCAGGAGATTGAGACCATCCTGGCTAACACGGTGAAACCCTGTCTCTACTAAAAATACGAAAAATTAGCCGGGTGCGATGGCAGGCGCCCGTAGTCCCAGCTACTCGGGAGGCTGAAGCAGGAGAATGGTGTGAACCTAGGAGGCAGAGCTGGCAGTGGGCCGAGATTGCGCCACTGCACTCCAGCCTGGGCGACAGAGCGACACTCCAACTCAAAAAAAAAAAAAAAAATTCTGGTTTGGACATCATTTTCTCTAAGTCTTTTCAAGTGTTATTCCATCGTGTTCTAGCTTCCAAGGCTGCTGTTCAAAAGTCTAAAGCCATCTGGACTCTCTATTTATTTACCTATTTAATTCCTATAGGTTTTAAGGATCTTCTTTCCATCCCTTGTATTTTGAAATGTTATGGTGATGTACTTGTACTTTTTTTTTCTTTTTTTAACATTTTTTTGTTAGTCATTGTGTGTGACAGTTAATTTTAGGTGCCCGTTGACTGGGCCATGGGGTGCCCAGATATTTCTTCAAACATTATTCTAGGCATTTCTGTAAGGCTGTTTTTGGTGAGATCAACATTGAAACTGGTGAATTCTGAGTAGGCAGATTTCCCTCCCTAATGTAGGTGGGCCTGATCCAATCCACTGACGGCCTGAATAGAACAAAAAAGTCAACCTTCCCCCTCCCCAGAACAGACAGGATTCCTCCTGCCTGACTGCCTTCAAACTGGGGGACATCAGCTGTTCCCTGCCTTCAGACTCAAACTGCACCATTGGCCCTCCCAGGTCTCCAGCTTTTGAACTTGAACTGGAGCTTCATCATTGGTTCTCCAGGGTCTCCACTTGCTGACTCACCCTGCAGATTTTGGGACTCATCAGCCTCCAATATCAGATGAGCCAATTCCTTATAATAAATCTCTTCATATATATAAATATTTCCTTACACACACACGCATCCTATTGATCTGCTTCTATGGAGAACCTGATTCACATATTGTGCTGGGCACTCAATTAACCCTTTTAATCTGAAGTCCCATGTGCTCGGTTTGGGGAGTTTTTCTTCCGTCAATTTTCTATAGCGTCCTCTCCTGCTGGCTTCTCTGCTCATTCTCTCTGTAACTCCTGTTAGTTGAATGTTGAAGCTCCTGAATATACATCCTGAATTTTTGTTTCTCTTTGTTCTGTTTTCTAGGATATTTCTTCAATTTTATCTTCCATTCTTTCTACTAATTGTTTCTTTGATGTTATGTTTAATTCCCAATAATTCTTCCTTTTTCTCTATTTGTTTTAACGGAATCATAGATGCAGCATCACCTCTCTTTGGCCATATTAATAGCAATTTGTTTTTTGTTTTATTGGTTTTTATTTTCCTCTCTCTCTCTCTCTCTCTCTCCCCTGTTCCCCACTGAGTTCCTTTTCACAGTAATCTTATTCTCTTTCATTTTGGGGACCTTTCTCGAATGTCTGATGGTTGTTAGTTGTCCATTCACATTTAAGAATGAGGCACTGAAAAAACAGCTGATAGATGTGCAGATGGAAAAGACTTCCTGACTTCAGAGATGATCCAGTGGAGCCATGGCTATTTCATTAGAAGACTCTGAAGCATCATTATTTGCAGCTCTTTTCTTCAGGTCCAGTTTCCCACAGAAGAATCCTCCAGTTTCCAACTAGGAGCACAGACACCTGTCCAGGGCTTTCTAGAAGCTGTGGGGAGAGGAAATGGAGTGTTTTACCCATTGACCATTTAGATTTCATCTTAATCTCCATTTTCAGTTTAGCACCATCACTCTACCCTCAGTTGTGCCTGGAATCCTAGAGACCAAAGTTACTCTGGTTCAGTCTCGCCAGAGAAACCTCCACTTTTCTGAGGATGGAGAAGAGAATGTTACCCGACTGACATCTTGGGGGAGGAGCATCTAACTGCCCCTTTTAATGACTTTCAACAAATCTCTTCTCTGCAACCTCACATTCAGAGGTCCTTGCTGCTTCAAATGTGTGACCCTTTCTGGGGTTCTCAGTGAGATTTGACTCAATTCCAGCTCGCTCTGATTTTCTCAATTAATTACCCACTTTTTCATCTGCTTTTTAGCCTCAAGGTTGGGATGACAACTCCTGTCTACCGTTGTTCTCTTTGTCCTCATTTATTCCTTAATTGTCATTTTAACAGAGCTGAGAAGGAAACTTTCTAACATTCCAAAAATTCTGAGTGCCAAAACTCATCTGGCCGCAAGGATAGGGAATGATATTGCAGTCCTGTGATTTACAAACATGTTTTCCTCCCAGAGTCACCCCAATCTCCATGAGAGTGTGAGGCCATGGAAGCAAAACCCTCAGATTTTAGTCTTTTCTCTATCATTCATTATGTGATGTCAAACAAGTCCATCAAATGTTTTGTCCCTCGGTTTTGTCACCCATCAAATGAAGGCAATGCTCAATAAATCAAAGATTTCATCTAAGAATTAACTTGGGCCGTTACCATTTAGAAATGAAAATATACTTTAATCCTAAAATTCTAAAATGTCTTATTCTGAGACATAGGTCTAAAACAATTGGCGGCTGGGCATGGTGGCTCACGCCTGTAATCCCAGTACTTTGGGAGGCTGAGGTGGGTGGATCACCTGAGGTCACGAGTTCGAGACCAGCCTGGCCAATAGGGTAAAACCCTGTCTCTACTAAAAACACAAAAATTAGCCGGGCATGGTGGCTGGCACCTGTAATCTCAGCTACTCGGGAGGCCGAGGCAGGAGAATCACTTGAACCCGTGAGGTGGAGGCTGCAGTGATCCGACTGCACTCCAGCCTGGGCAAGAAGAGTGAAACTCCATCTCAAAAAATTAAAAAATAATAAAAATATAAATAAACAAATAAAACAATTAGGCTGAGCACAGTGACTCATGCCTGTAATCTCAGCACTTTGGGAGGCCGAGGCGGGTGGATCACTTGAGGTCAGGAATTTGAGACCAGCCTGGCCAACATGGTGAAATCCTATGCCTACTAAAAATACAAAAATTAGCTGGGTGTGGTGATGCATGCTTGTCATCCCAGCTACTTGGGAGGCTGAAGCAGAAGAACTACCTGAACCTGGGAGGCAGAGGTTGCAGTAAGCTGAGGTCAATCATACCACTGCACTCCAGCCTGGGCAACAGAACAAGACTCTGTCTCAAAAAATAAATAAATAAATAAAACAATTGGTGCTATGTTTCCCCCTAGAATTCAGGACAGCTAGAGTTAATGGAAGCATGAATGATATCACGCCAATCAGAGGTTTTGCCCAAGGTAATTCAGAATGAGCTCAAGGGACTTTCTTGAGGAGTGAAACTCATTAACATTAATAGTGGCTGCTGAGTTCACATCTAAATGGGAAACGTGCCACGTGGAGTGAAAACACACTAATCTATTGTATGGGCTACTTTGTCATACTCTCAATATTTTAGAGGAAAGGCAAACTTAGAAAGTACCAAATATATAAACAGTACATCCTTGTAACTGACCTTCATTCCCCTTCTCTCAATCTTATACAGAGGTAGGAGGAGTGGGACTTTTAATGTAAAATTTCCATTAAAAGTCTCACTATTTACAGGGGCTTATATAGTATAAGAGGTGTCTTAGATATTTCTATAATAAAATATTTTCTCTGGAAAACAAATCTCTAAAAAGTAATTTTGTTTTACTCTATGAAAAAAAAATGGCCATTCCAGATTTCTGTAAAATATAATTCATCATTATGAAATTACCAGATTACATGCACAATTAAACTTATTTATTAAACAAGACATATGCCAACAACTTTGCAATAATCCTTTAAACCATAATAGCAGATTTTCAACTTTAATAACAACATCATGCAGCTAATACTCAAAGGACTAATTTTTAAAGTAAGGGCTTTTGGTAATTGAAACTGAAATTATACAATTAAGCACTTGAGTAATTTAAACATGAATGTAAGTGTCCTGACTGTGTTGCTCTTGGCGTTTAGTCAAATTTACTAGTGCCAGTCAGACTTTATCACTCTAATTATTTCTGCTCTGTATCAGATCTGGCTAAACAGAAATTGAGAATTACTTATTCCTCTGTCTTTCCTGCTTCAAAAACACATTACTATATTTTTATGATTAAAGCTTCACATAAATCATCAAGAATAACCCCATGATTCTTATCAGGGCTCCACAGAAATTCAAAAAGAGATATTTTATTTGTATACCTATTCCCAGAAAAAGGTGCAAACGTTTTAATATAGGGATAAAAGTTATCCAGTGAGTATATCTGCCTCTGAAATATTTTTGAATAACCACCTCTTCCTTTCCCCCCATCTCCCTTCTTTCCATTTTCTCTATCGAACATAAAACTGTATGTTAGCCTCATCTCCTTAGCCTTAGGAACACTCCAAAATAAAACAGCTGTCCCTTGACAATGAACATGAGAACGACCTCTCACTTGGTAGAAATCATCTCTGTGATTTTTTACTGGATGATTAAGACTTTTGATACTGTAAAATTATAGCAGGATTTAGAGATTATATTTCTTAAGTGAATCATAAAAGTCATCGAATTTTTTAAGGTACGGATTAGAAAACAAGAAACGCTGTGAATATTCCAACACAAGACACAGGCTTTGAAAACAGGAAGAGGCAGGCCAGCTGCCTCTGACCAAGGGAGGGAATAGATACAGTGCAGTCAGACACCATGCAGAGAGGGCACCCGCATCAAGACCTCATTGCCACCACCAACTACAGAGGCACAGAAATGAGAGAAAAGACATTCTAGGCTCAAGAAGTGCACAGATAAAAGTGAGCCAGGTGCAGTGGCTCACACCTGTAATTCCAGCACTTTGGGAGGCCAAGGTGGGAGGATCACTTGAGCCCAGGAGTTCAACAACCCCCTGGGCAACATAGCAAAACCCTGTCTCTACAAAAAATTTAAAAATTCAGCCAGACATGGTGGCACACACCTATAGTCCCAGCTCCTCAGGAGGCTAACATGGGGAGGATCACTTGAGCCTGGGAGCTGGAAGCTGCAGTGAGCCGTAATCACACCACTGCACTCAGCCTGGGCAAGAGAATGAGACTGTGTCTCAAAAAAGGAAAAAGGAGCAGATAGGCTCCAGGATATATGGCTGGCGTCTAGGGTAAGACAGTAAGGGCTGTAATGGCTTAAGTATAGCCCAGATCATAAAGAGCCTAGGATTCTAGGCTAAGGCACTGACTGGGGTTTTATCCAGAAGGTAAGGGAGAGTCACCGCAGGGCTTTTTAAAACAGGAAATAGGCATGGTCAGATACGCGTTTTAGAAATACACTTCTGACTATAGGGTGAACACTTGATTGAGGCAAGTTAGAGCGGAGGAAAGGAAAGACGCTTTGTTAGACTAGTCCTGTACAGCACTTGGCTGGACTACAGCAGGCCGGGCTGCATTTAGCAGTATTTATGTAGCCCAGAATAGCACATGTCCATGTACACACTATGGCAGCCCAGGCTGCAACGGGTGAGAACTTGAATCAAGAGAGCATCAGTAGAACAAGGGAAGAGACTAGAGCTCAAGATATTTAAGAAGATACTTTGTCATGAGGTACAGTTGCATATGGCAGACAGGGTCAGGGCAGAATCTAGTTTCTGACTTAGGAGATTCTGGGAAGGGTGTTCCTCCTCTGGCCTGTGATACTGACACCATTACCACCTGCCTCCCCAGGACGCTATCCCATCAATTACTCTTTTTCACTTCTGTGACTATTTCACCACAGCCTATAAGATTCTCAAGCTTCTCCTATGCCAGGAAGCAAAGATGTGTTGGACACCTGCTCTGTGCCTGTCTGTGCCCAAGTCAGCTGAAGGAGTTAAGAGCAAGAAGAAGTCATTTATCCCAATCCCCAAATCCGTCTTCAGGGTTGATCGAGTAACATCAGGTCATTTCAGAAATGAAGGCTTTTTGTTTAGAACGAGTGATGCCAGCCACCTGTATGAATATTCTATCTAGCAAGGTATATGGTTAATGACAGATGACTTGTGAGTGATCCTCCTGGGCTATGACATGGTGCTGCAGGTCCCTGTCAAAGGTGCTTGCTCTGGAAAAGCCAAGGGGTCAAGGAGAGACATCTGAGCAGGCTGAATGTGTCATGCAACAGGCCCCTTGTGACTCAGGGCTTAGCTCTTCATGTCAGTCATTCAGCAAATATTTGTTATGGGATCATCACACAACAGGTGCCACATTAGGCTCCAGGAAAACAATAGCAAGCAAAATGGACCCAATTCCTGCCACCACGGTACTTAGAGCTTAGTTTCCACATCGATACTTATAGTTGCACCATCACAAGCAAAAGCACACTCCCAGGGTGTGGGGGAGTGGGGCCTCTGTCTTCTGCCAGGGGAGAACATCAAAGCAGGAATTTCACAATAGCTCATTTCCTCCTAAGATCCACTCCTTAGAAACGGAGCCCCACAAGAATAACAGGCATCATTACTTTTGTAAAACTGGGTTGAACCTCACACACTGTTTTGTAATCTATTTCTAATTAGCCATAAAGATATACTAAAGCCTAACATCAAAGTTCAGAAGGAAAGAAGAGGTTGATTCTCAGTGGCTCAAAGTTTAGTAACACGGGGAACTCAGTCAAATCAACAAAACCCAGCACACGGCAGAAGAGATGGAAAGATAGACAAGCAGAGTTCAGGTTCTGACTGACACGTATCAGCATTAGGAAATCAAGCTAGGGCCAGGCGCAGTGGCTCATGCCTGTAACCCCAGCACTTTGAGAGGCCAAGGCGGGAGGACTGCTTGAGGCTAGCAGTTCAAGACCAGCCTCAGAAACCATGCAAGACCCTGTCTGTACAAAAAATAAAAATAAAAATTAGCTGGGCATGGTGGCACCACCCCCCGCCGTAGTCCTGGAAGGCTGAGGTAAAAGGATAGCTTGAGCCCAGGAGTCTGAGGCTGCAGTGAGCCAAAATCATGACACTGAACTCCAACCTGGGCAACAGGCCAAGATCCTATCTCTAAAAAAGATTTTTTTAAACAAAGGAAATCAGGCTAAGAGAATGGAGAACAGAAGGAAATGAATATGGGGCAGTATGAACTAGAAGAGATTGGATTTAGGCAAAGGATTTGAGAAAGAAGCATGAGGAATGAACAGCCAAAAAGAAAATGTGATACCAATAAAAACATCATATGAAACAGCTGCTGCTGCCCCAGATCTGAATCATTCTAAGGGCAGAGGCAGTCAGGGCCTCTGGTAAATAGTGATCCCTTGTTAGAGATACGAAGGGAAAAAGAAAGGGAAAAAATAAACCTTTGCCAAATTACGCCCTTGGACAGTCATGGGCAACGTTTATAGGCTGGGATAATTTATGAGACATGAAAAGGTTTACAGGTTGCTTTTTTTTAAGTACAAAATAAAAATAGCTGTATTTAGTCCTGGGATGGGAGTTAAGCACAAATTCTTGAAGCTTCAGTTACCTACTTTGCTGAACAGAATGTCAAGAAAAACAGCTCTACTTCTCAAGCACTACATTCTAACATTTGTGCATATTTGAGTAGTGGGGACACAGAGGCAGTGCTCCAATCTTTGCATTTTGCAGTGAGAATGAGAGCCACGTGGCAGCGCCAAGGAGGTCTCCAGCAGCCCTAAGGCTGTGGGTTACCTCACCATTGTCCCAGCTACTGTGCTAGGCAGTTTACAGACATTATCTCATTTAATCCCAGCATGATTCTAAATATTGGTTCAGCATCCTGTCTATGCCACTGGCTAAGTAGGTGAGAAAAGATGGAATACCTAACAGTCTATTTATTTGTAGCCTGTAAACACTTGTTGTTCCACATAGATAAATCATTAGCTTATTTCAAATACCCGTGCTCCACCTTGCTCAGCAAGTGGACAACATCTGCTAAAATTAGCATATAAACACATAGGGTGCCAGGATGTTACATTTAAAATTTTTTAAAAAAAGAAATCCTTTGGCCATAGAAGCACCTTCAAAGATTTCAGTTGTCCAGCCAAGAGGGGCTTCAAACCACTCAAATTTATTACCAAGCAAAATTGTGGGATCATTTTCAAAGGCACATTAAGAAACTAAAGTCTTCTATGATTAAATATCCTTTCAAAAAATCCCTTCCAGGATTAACATCCTCCAACATTTTCTGTGTTGCGACACTAAGAAAATTAAGATCTAAAGGCTTGATCCTAGCTATTTTTAGAGGAGAGACCAGAGAGTTAATTTATTTTAAGAACCCAGATCAAGATCCACACAATTTGACATTCACTTCTTCATTCAAAGGTCACTAAAATGCATACGTCAGACATCTGCTGCTTTTTTTTTTAAAGAATGCTGAATTTTAAACCCAATAAGTCTAAATGCAGCTCTAATATAATCTACAAATGACCTTACTAAGTCTTTCTACATCCCATAAAAGTATATTAATTGTATCATTTTATTTAAGTTCCCAACTTGCTGTGATGTATTAGCATATTAAAATTAACTCTGCAGGCCCTAATCATTTCACCTTCTGAGCCAACTTGCCAGGACAAATTTGATAAAATTATAGTACCCCCTTGTGGTGTTACCTTCATACCCTACTAGGATGGTTTGCAATATTATATTTTTTAAAAATCTTCTTCCACTAAGATCAGTGGATAACAAATTAACCTTTTCTAAACTCTAATAAAATCATGGGAAAACCAAAGGAGCTACTTCCAGATTGTAAGAACAATGAGACCATGTATCATTTCAGGATAAAGAATATTTGAAGCCATACATATTATTTTTAATGGAAGGCAAACACTTTTAAGAACTATTTTCCATAGACTGATCTATGTAGCCAAATTAAAGTACCCAGCTCTGAAATCATTTTGCTTTGACAGCAAATTCAAATAACTGAAGGGGAAGAAATGGTATTTTTTTTTGACTGGTAAACCAATGATAAATTCTTCTCCAATCAAGAAGGAAAAGTAGGTAAAATTGAAATGATTTTTTTCCTCATAATTTATCCAATTTTCTTCTAGCAAGTCCAATTTGACTGCATATTACTACCACTGCTTCCAAATACCCTTTATTATATTATTGTTTTATTTTGTTAAAGTTTATAATGTCTTTTAGCAAAATGAGTAAGACTTTTGGGCATATACTCAGATACAAAGGTTTTCCTGGCTTTATTTTTTTTCCCCGATCTTTAGTTTGCTATTCTGTTCCTCAGAAGATCCCCTACTCCTATCTCCTGATTTCCCCACTAATTGATTTTCATCTTATTCTAGAATAGGTTTTTGTCAATAAGGTAAGGAATCATGGAATAGATGAATGAGATAAGACTACCCTCAATATTCTGGAGATCTCTGAAATAATTACATTCAGGTCAGAGGATCTCATAAGAGGTCCTTTTTCTGTTTCTCACTTGAAGAAACAGGAAAAGATCTCATCTATGAGTTAATCTATTCACTGTCAACAAAATAGTAGTTTCATATTCATACAATGTCCAAGTACCTAACTAAAGAATCAAACCAGTTCATTTTTCAGATTAGTACTACTTTTGAGTTCAGCAGTACTGCAGTTTATCTCTGGCTCAAGCCAATAAGCAACCAATTTACAATGAAAATATCAAGAAGCTTTGTTTCAATTTAGTTCAAGTTCAGGTTTAATAATAATTCTAGTTCAGTTCCGGGAATGTGGAAATATACTTACTGGTTTCTGATTCACATTCCATTGGCTTCCTGATTATAATTTAAAATAAAGAACATTGAACTGTATTCAATTAGTTATTCAGGCAACATTTTTGAAGCCCTTGCTGTGTTCCAGGGACTGTCTTGAATGTGGAAATAAAAAAAGGAATAGAGCAAAATTCCTGCCTTGAATATCATAGTCAGCCGGGTGTGCTGGCTCACTCCTGTAATCCCAGCACTTTGGGAGGCCAAGACAGGAGGATCACTTGAGCCCAAGAGTTTGAAAACAGCCTGGACAACACACCAAGACCCCAGCTCTACGAAAAACACTACAAAAATTATCCAGGTGTGGTGGGACCTGTGGTCCCAACTACTTGGGAGGCTGAGGTGGGAGAATGGTTTGAGCCCAGGAGGGTGAGGCCGAAGGGAGCTGGGATCACGCCACTGCACTCCAGCCTGGCAGCCTGGGCAACACAGCAAGACCCTATCTAGAAAGACAGACAGAAAGGAAGAGCATTGTCCTAAGAGCTACAATAAGAATTTCTTATGAGGGAACATCACCTGGGTTTAGAAAATGACTTGGTGAGCCACTAGGAATATGAGTCTACCAAAGGGCATGCTAAAATAACAAAAAATGCTCACTAAGCCTTCTGAAGTTGGTTCCTATATTCCCTCCTCTGGGTTGAGTGCTGCAATGTTGTGGAGGAGCTAGCCAAATTGTTACACATAACAGAAAACAGAGATTGAGGGTTCCGAGGGTGCAAGCAGGAGTGCAAGAGAGAAGACACAACCGACCCAGGGCCACAGTGCGCAACTCCAAGGGACACTATGCACATCAGATTCTAGGGAGTGAACAGCACCCCTGCACAGTACAACCCAGCAGCCCTGCAAAAGCCAGAGTGACTGGACATTGCCAAGTAGTCAAAGAAACCCCAGGGGCCCAGAAGAAATTTGGGGAGACAGCAGAAATGTCAAGAAGGGATTTCTGTAGTTATTTGCCTTGGAGTATGACATAAACCCTTCTTCCACCTCCCCTCCAAAATCAACTTCTCTTTTAATACTTTTATATAAGTGAACCTGACTTCGTACTCTTGGTTTCTGTTTCCATCTAGCAGGTGCCAATGGCGGCATCATTTGGGGTTTTGTGGCGGTGTCCAAGCAGAGCTGAACCTCAAATCCTTGTGGACCCAGGGCATAAACTAAGTGTGATGATGTTGGACCCAGAGGATGGGGGGAAAGTTGATTTCTGAGTTACACAAAGTTATAATTTAAAAAGTAATAAAAGCTGATACAGAGAAGCTGTGAGAGAACAGAAAAGGAAGTACCTGCTTTGCTTCAGGGAAAGAGAAGCATCACGGGAAAGTGACCATTAAACGGAGTCTTGAAGGATGAATAACAATTATCCACGGAAAGAAAAATGGGGAAAGGCATTCAGCAGAATCAACAGCATGAGCAAGGAGCGGGCATTTAGGAGTAGCCAAGGAGCCCAGTGTGGCTGGAGGGGAGGGGCAGTCCTGTTCCATTCCATCCCATTGGCAGGTTTCTTCTGGGGAACTGTCAAGGAAACCCTTCAGTTACACACCATTGACATGCTGATGGGAATGGGTGTCTCTGCGTGGCTACTAGCCCTTCTTTCTACATTTATAAAACTTCTTGGCCAGATGCAGTGGCTCACACCTGGAATCCCAGTACTTTGGGAGGCCAAAGTGGGCAGATCGCTTGAGCCCAGGAGTTCAAGACCAGCCTGGGCAACACGGTAAAACCCCGTCTCAACAAAAAATACAAAAAAACTAGCCAGGTATGTTAGTGTGCGCCTGGAGTCCCAGATCCTGGGGAGGCTGAGAGGTGGGAGGATGGTTTGAGATGAGAAGGTCAAGGCTGCAGTGAGCCATGGATTGCACTGCACACCAGCCTGGGCAACAAAGCAAGATCCTGTTAGGCCTGGTCATGTGACCTGTCTTAAGCAATAGATTGTGGACACAAGGACAGAACTAGGTCCAAGCTGAGGCCTTGAGCAGCGTCATATCTTTCTTCCTGCCTCTCTTGGCACATCTGCCCTAACCAGGAGGAGAGTCTGCCCCACTTAGCCTTAAGTCCTAGGAAGAGGAGAGAGATTGTTACGAGATGATTTGTGTCTCCCAAAATTCACAGGTTGAAGTCCTACACCCCAGTACCTCGGAATGTGACTGTATTTGGAGATAAAGCCCTTAAGAGGTGATTAAGTAAAAATGAGGCCTCTAGGGTGGGCCCTAATCCAATATGATTGGTGTTCTTACAAGAAAAGGGAATTTGGACACGCACGGAGACACTGGGGACACATGTGCACGGCAAGAAGGCACCACCTGCAAGCCAAGTGGAGAGGCCGCCAAAGAAATCAACTCTGCCAGCACCTTGATCTTGGACTTGTGGCCTCTAGAACTATGAGAAATTAATTCCGGTTGTTTAAGCCGCCCACTCTGTGGTATTTCATCATGGCAGCTCTAGAAGCTAACACATGTGTAGAGCAGACCTAAGCCCAACTTACAGCCTAAAGCAGAGCCTCTTCAGCCAAACCACAGATCCATGAGCAAAAAGTAAATGTTTATGGCTGTAACCTACCAACATCTTGCTTGTTATGAAAGTAACAAGCAGTTGCTTGTTAAGCAGTATTATGGCAGCAAAACCTGACCAATACACTTTCATGACTTAATTCACAGCCGTCTGGCTTCGGAACACCTGCAGAATTGTTCTTGCTAAAAAAATACCATGTGGTGTTGGTTTAAAAATTTAAGAATAAAAGAAATAGACAAAAATAGAGAATATCAATCACCTAAATACCAACTGAGACAACTTCTTCGTCCTTATTTATTCTGATTTTGCTTTCGTGTGTCCTTGGAGATTGTGAGGTCTAGAATGAAATTATCTAGGTTCAGATTCTTCTGGTTTTATCATTTACTAGCTTTGCCACCTTGGGCAAATTACTTATCTTCTTCATATGTCAATTTTCCCATCTGAAAATTAGAAGCATAACACCACCTCCTTAAGAGTTGTCAAGAAGATTAAATGAGTGAATGAATGTTGGAACACATAGCATATTTTCAATCACGTTCACTATTGGTATCACTCGTCTGACTACACTAAGTAATATCTACTAACTCATTTTGCTCTGTCCCTCTCCAGCTCACTCCAAAATCTTAACTATCCTCGAATCCCATGCCAGAAATCTGTGTCAATCCTTTTTTCTTTTTTCTTTTCATTCCAAACATCCTTCCAATGGAATCTCCTCCACACCGCTGGTTTCTGCTATACCTATTCAAATCTATACCTTTACTCTCAACTGCTTTCCTGAATTCCAAAGCCACACTTTCTGCTGCCTGTTAGGCATCTCCAGGCTTTCCTCTGGAGGCTCCTGGTGTAGCCCTACACTGGTTGGAGATAACCACCAGAGAGACTACAATCTCCCAAGGAGAAAAGAGAAAGAATTTCATCCAAGTAAATATTTCCAGGTCTTCTATAGTATAGGTGCTATACTAGATCAGAGGCAGGATACAAAGATAAGATTCACACTGCCTGGCCAGGTGCAGTGGCTCACGCCTGTAATTCCTAAACTTTGGGAGGCCAGGACGGGTGGATCACTTGAGGTCAGGAGTTTGAGACCAGCCTGGCCAACACGGTGAAACCCCGTCTCTACTAAAACTATAAAACCTACCTGGGCATGGTGGCAGGCGCCTGTAATCCCAGCTAGTTGGGAGGCTGAGACAGGAGAATCGCTTGAACCCAGGAGGCAGAGGCTGCAGTGAGCTGAGATCCTGCTACTGCACTTCAACCTGGGTGACAGAGTGAGACTCTGTCTCAGAAAAAATAATAATAATAAAGAATCACACTGCCTCCAACTTGCAGGGCCCACTATTCCTGGAAAGACAGAAGGCAAGTTCCTAAATAAGTTAATGAAGAATACATGATAACAAATAGAGCATGCACAGTGGCTCACACCTGTGATCCCAGCACTGTGGGAGGCCCAGGAAGGAGAATCTCTATTTTATTCCGTGAAGTGTGCGCAGGGATTTGGGAAACATTCTCCGAAGCAACAGAATATGATCTGGTCCTTACAGAATGATAGGAGTTGGCATATTCCATAAGACAGCCCAAGCAACGGCACAGAGGCAAAGTGCTAAAGGGCACATGTGGACAAGAGCAAACAGTCCATCATGGCCAGAAGGTGCAGTGGGGGAGAAGAAGGAGAGGGGAGGAAAGATTACTGGATGAAATCTGGAAATGCAAGCTGGAGGAAACCTTAAAGGTAATTCCAATTGAAAAAGTGTCTATAATCATAATAACGAACTTCAAAAGCAAGTCTGCTAATCATCGCCCTTAAAAAGGACAATGATATGTGCTAAGTATTTGGTTTTAATAACAGATTTTTAAGGTCAACAAGGAAGACCCTTGAAAGATCACATCCCTGCCTTCAAAAATACCACACATATAGGCCGGGCGCAGTGCCTCACGCCTGTAATCCCAGCACTTTAGGAGGCCAAGGCGAGTGGATCACTTGAGGCCAGGAGTTTAAGACCAGCCTGGCCAACATGGTGAAACCCTGTCTCTACTAAAAATACAAAATACAAAATGTAAAAATACAAAAATTACCTAGGCATGGTGGTATACACCTGTAATCCCAACTACTTGAGAGGCTAAGGCAGGAGAACCACTTGAACACAGGAGGCAGAGGCTGCAGTGAGCTGAGATCGCACCACTGCACTCCAACCTGGACGACGGAATGAGATTCCATCTCAAAAAAAAAAAAAAAAAATACCACACATAACCTTCAGGAGAAAGACGGAAATGAGGCACCCAAAGTAAAGGCTGGAGGTTAAACAAATCTTTTCCCAACCAGGAGCAATGCCTTTGCTCACCAAAAATGTCTCTCCAACAACTTCACCAGTCCCATATGTGACCTGACCCCAAATAACAGCCTCTTTCTACACTGTCTTGCACAAGCAATGATAAAAATGTTGGCCCATCAACCAGCACACGCACTGCAGCAGCGATACTGAAATCTGCCTCTCATTTTCTTACCACTTTTCTGAAATTCCAGAGGAAGGGGTTATTGTTAAACAGCAGCACACGTTACTCTCACAGCAGTGCGCATTAATAACAATTCGGTGCAGTGTCATGGAAGCCTGTAGGCTCTTAGCAGAATTTATTTGAAAAATAAAGTTTGTTTTTTTCTTTCCCCCTGAAGATCTTTACTTAAGTCAGCATGAAACTCTTGTAAAGATAACTACCAATAAGTCACAACTACCCAAGGAGCAGTCTTGTTATTTTTTTAATTCACTGCTCACCATGACAACATAATAAACACACCTTTAGAGGCTCATACACGCCCAACTATTGAAAATGTCATAGTTCCTCCTCCATGGCGCTCCCAGGCATAAACTTCAACTCTTTCTTTTTTTTTTTTATCCTCTGAAATTCCGGTAAGAAAAACATCAATTTTCAACTGCAAGTTACTACTAACAATTTTGTGGTAAGCAAGCAAAACAAGCCTTATTTCATAATCCACTAATAATTACTAACCTTTTTTACTTAAAAAAAAATAGCAAACCATCAAGCCAATATGGTTTCAACATCTGTTTTTTCAATTTTTGTTTGGAGTTCTGTTAGATGTTCCTGTATCCTTTCATAAATGACTAATAGGAAAGATACAAGACTAATAGGAAACACAACTTTATGCAACTTCATTGACGGTTGGTTTCAGTTAACAGCTGGTCTTTAAACTACCCAACATGAAAGCATACGTTTTAGGGGAAAAAAATTGACCCCAAAACTCCTTCATAAAATAAAGTATTTCATTTTTCAAAGCTTTAGGATTATTCGAGAGGCTATAGTACTAAAAAGCCCCTAGAGTTCTGTTGTTTTTTTTAAAAGAGAGAAAGTTAAAAGTTTCCACCTTTAAATATCAGAGACTAGAGATTTTACAATACAATAAGTGTCAGAAATAAAATGCAATTCCCTTCAAAGCCATATAAAAAAAGTAAGCCTCTGTAAAAAGTTTTTCCTTCCTTCCAACAGTGAAGTATGAACCTAAAATCATAGCAAATGGTTTTGATGGTCTTTCTGCAATGGTGCCCAGACATCCAAATTAGCCAGAACTTTAGGCTTGCATGTGCTGAGGTTAGCAACGACGCTTCCCTCTGACCCGCAGTGGCTCCCTTAGGTTAAGGAAGTACTGTAAGAAGTGCACCACGGGCCGGGTGCAGTGGCTCACGCCTATAATCCCAGCAATTTGGGAGGCCAAGGCAAGTGGATCACTTGAGGCCAGGAGTTTGAGACCAGCCTGGCCAACATGGTGAAACCCTGTCTCTACTAAAAATACAAAAATTAGCCAGGCGTGGTGGTGCACGCCTGTCATCACAGCTACTGAGGAGGCTGAGGCAGGAGAATCACTTGAACACAGGAGGTGGAGGTTTCAGTGAGCCGAGATTGCGCCACTGCACTCCAGCCTGGGCAACAGATTGAGACTCCATCTCAAAAAAAAAAAAAGAAGTGCCCATGAAACAAAGCGTTCAATTCCCCATCCTTTATACACTCCCTTCCCAATGTACAGAGTCCACAACACAAAATCCATAAACTACGACTTCTTTATTCAAATGATTGGGCTTTTTTTTCCTTCTCCATTCTGTGTCTTCTGTAGCAACAAATTTGTTTTAAAGGCAGGGGCGGAGGTGGAGGACATGGAGGACAACTCTGCTCTGAGAAAATGTTAGTGGGTTGAAGAAGAATATCTAGGTCAGGCACAGGGGCTCATGCATATAATCCCAGTGCTTTGGGAGGTCAAGATGGGAGGATTGCTTGAGCCCAGGAGTTGGAGACCAGCCTGGGCAACATAGTGAGACCCTGTCTCTACAAAAAAATAAATAAATAAAAATAAATTAGCCAGGCGTGGTGGCATGTGCTTGTAGTCCTAGCTACTTGAGAGGCTTCAGTGGGAGGATCACTTGAGTCCAGAAGCTGAAGGCTGTTGTGAGCTATGATCGCACTGCTGCACTCCAGCCTGGGTGATAGAGTGAGACCCTGTCTGTAAAAAACAAGACTATCTGATGCTCAGTGTCTCTTGGAGAATAAAACCCCATCTCTCACTAGAAGCTGCCTGCTTGGACTCATCTCTCTCTATGAAGCCTGCCAGGTCCTCACATACCAGGGGTGGTTTGCTTTCTCTCCAACAGGGATAATGGGCTTTTCAGCACTTTCGCCAAATTACTGACAGAAGGACCTATTTCCCTTCCTGTGAAAAGAAACTGATAGTGACAGAAGAAAGAGAGTAAGTTTAACCACTAAATTATACATTGCAAAGAATGGATGGATAAGTGAAACTCCCACATACACTGTTCCAAATTCCTCCCCAGCCAAAAGTTTATAAGAATGGCCAAGAAGTCACAAAAGTACCCAATCTGAATTTTTGTTTCCTGGATTTTTTATAGCTTCTGCCTTACTACTCTCTTTGGAACATATTATTTTTCATTAAGGAAGGAGCAGAGTTAATTATTGTATAATTGGGACATGTCAAGAGATTTTACTTGACCACACTGTCTCTTTCAGAGACTAAATTAACTACATAATTTGCCCCATTAGGAATAACAATCACAATTTAACATTTGTGTTCATTTTCCCATAAGTGTAAACACTACCATTGTCTCTGTTTCCAAATAATCAGAATTTTTTACAGTAATCTTTGTGCCTGACATGTTGTCATGCGCAGGTGAGTACTTAATGAATACGATTGGATGATGGATGTACACAATTATAGAATATTTAAAAATGCTCCATTTTTAAAGTCTCCCAAACAGCAAAACTGTTGTGGCTTTTATGTCCAGCTTAGCTCAAAGCCTGCCTAATTCATTTCAAAAACCCACAAATGTGTAATGAAAGCTCAGAGACAGCTTAAAAGCGTCTCCGTGCATCACACCTGCCTGCCTAAAACACAAAACACAAACTCAAAATCAAATACAAAGTGAACTGAAAAAATGTATACCAGAACTGGTTTTGCTTTCCCACATCAAAATTCAGATGAGGCATTCTTTGCTACCACAAGAAAATCGGGATTCAAAATTTAAATGTTATGATCTTTACTAAACAAAACAAACCTCTTCACATTATTTAACATTCCCTTCCCTTCTCTTCCAATATGAAAAAAAGCCCATACGCAATGTGTTATCCAAAGTAAACTGGGAAATCATAGTACAAATATGTTGGCGGCTAACTATTGTGCGTCGAAGGTAAGAGCATCGCACTCTTCACAGCCAGGTGTTCCAGGTGTTCCATCAATGTTTTTGTGCTAACAATTTATCATTCAGTATGTATGGGGCAGTGCCAGGCTGCCACTAGACCAGCCTAGTGTGCCCAAGTTTAGAGAACAGGGAACAGGGAATGTGTCTTGGTTATAGAACAAAAGAATTCGTTTTATCACTTGCCTTTACCGCTGGAGAAAATGGCTCCTGGTGTGCAGAAGTCCATGATAAATGTGCCCCCTCTAGTTCTTTATTGCCTCTGTAAATCACAGGACTGACAGCAGTTAATAAGAAAAGCTTTTGAGTGGTTTTGAAGTTTTGCTTTGTACAAATAAAGTCTCATATTAAAGATTTTGCTAGTCCTCAAGGTGTAGAAAAAGCTGCACGGGTAGACCTTCCATACTTTTAACTGTTTGTTTCCTTTCTTTAATTTTCAAAACAAAAAGAAAGAAAAACCTTTCAGACATGCACATTGGAAAAATAAAAACAGATCATAGCTTAAATGGCTTTGTGTACTTACAGAGTTGCTGGTGCTGTTGAAATGACAACCTCTTCTTGTTTTTATAAGCTGGATATTTAGATAAATACCAGCAAAGATATGTGGTGGAAAGAAGGTTGTTACAGTAGATTTATTATTATGTTTCTGACCATAATTGTATGCTTTCTCTCTTTTGCCAAAGAAAATTCTGGTTCAGTGCCGAGAACAAGAACTCTAAATTCCACAGAACTGATCAGCTGCCGGTTCAATCTCAGGTCCCAGGATCCTGAAATTCTGAAATCATATTTCAGAATATAATTGACGTTAACAAGACTAACAATGCTATCTTACTGAATAGCCTTTTTCTCCAAGGAGTTCAAAATACTTTGCCATAACAGCCTTACGAAATCCTAAAGGACAGGTCTTATTATTTGTACTTTCTTGGGGGATGAAGCTGAGACACAAAAAGTAAGGAATGTCTTTTTCTGATTATTGCTAAATCCTCCACAGAGTCAAAAACAGGACTAGAGTCAGTATTCTTCTCACAAGACCCCACTCATTTTACAGTTCACAAAGTAAGAATTTTGAATGCATTTTCCTGACAATATCGCCACAGCAGAGTGAAGAAGGGTTAGTAATCCACATAAATTAGCTGAATAACTGTCTGTACACCAGAAATTGGCTAGTTTACAATCTGGGGTTCAACTTCACTTTGCCCCAAGCAGCAAGAGCAAATAAAAATCAGGCTTTCAAATTATCTACTTGTGGCAGTTTGCTGCTTGGCAGGCATAAAGTTAAAGGGGCAAGACGCTAGCTAATTTTAATGTAGATTTTTACAGCATTCTGATTAAGTCTACATATCCTAGCAGTATATGTAGGGCCAAGCTTGAACATTAGGATTTCATTAAACAACACTTTACTGAAACAAATTAAGACTAATGTTCCGGTGGTTTTGTTTCCTTTCCATGGTTTGCCTTATCCTAGTCTATTTCTGGCCAACTCCTTCCAAAGCAGATTTTCTTAACCCACCATTCCACATAAATTAGAATGAACAAGAATCTGTATTCTTCCAGGCCCCTCTGCTGAGATGGCCAATCTGAACAGGTCACCCCGGGAGTCCTCTGTGGCAGTCGGCATCACAGAACTTTAGTGGGTAAACCTTGGTGCCTTTTCTTGAACCAATGGAGGCAAGAGACAGACGTATGGTTATCTCCCCACTGTCATCTCTCTCCATCCCGAGATTGTTCCCTGAGTCCCAGGATTTCACATGTGACATGAACTCCTATGAAATGCTGAAGCATAATATACTGGCAGGAAAACCCAGGATCTATCTGGATTCTTAGGATGAATTTTCTTGAATCTAACTGGGTTCACCAGCAGAAATCTGGCCAAGGTCACTGGAGGTGAAGGACTCAGGTCAAGGAAGTCAAGTCTGTCCAGAAGTCATGTAGGTGTGGTCAAGTCAAAGTGCCCAAAAGAGCTTCCCTGCAGACTGACAGCACACTTGACACTCAAGAGACTGACAAGGCCGGGCGTGGTGGCTCACATCTGTAATCCCAGCACTTTGGGAGGCTGAGACGGGTGGATCACCTGAAATCAGGAGTTCAAGAACAGCCCAGCCAACATGGTGAAACCCCATCCCTACTAAAAATACAAAAATTAGCTGGGCGTGGTGGTGCACACCTGTAATCCCAGCTACTCAGGAGGCTCAGGTAGGAGAATCACTTGAACCCGGGAGGTGGAGCTTGCAGTGAGCTGAGATCACACCACTGCGCTCCAGCCTGAGGGACAGAGCAAGACTCCACCTCAAAAAAAAAAAGAGACTGACAAGATAGAACAGACACTAGGATCCATGGGTATTCACCAGGTTTTCTGGGGTTTAGAACAATAAGCCCCATGTCTAAAGGACCAGAGACTCTATCATTGGATACAAATCTTAACCACTTTCTAGCTTTGTGACTTTACAAATAACTTTATGTGCCTGGGTTCCTTTAAATTCATATCATTGGTGTATAATGAGGTTTATAACACACTTGCAAACTGCCTCACAGAGAAAGCACCCAACAAACCATTCAGTAATTAATTCAACAAATACGTGCCAGGAAGAGTGCTTTACATGTATTATTTTATTTCATCTTCACAATTGTATGATTGGCCCTTATGTAACAGGAGGGCAATCGGGAGGATATTCTAAAAGAGATACCCCCTAATAAATAAATAAAAGAGATCCCAATCCAGAAGAGTCAGGGCACCTCTGCAGAAAGAGGAAATGGACCCTGGAATGCAGCCAGAGTAGAAACATGTGGCCTGCAGTCAGCCGTTCCCAGAAGGGAATCCAAAAGTGCCTCTAGAGAGTCAGGACTGAGCATGTGCCAAGCCCAGAGAACACAATCAGCCAATCAGGATAGGATCTGCCAAGGAAGCCTTTCCTACCCCTCTCCCCTCCTCTCTTGCCACTTGAAGCTCCAAGCCTGTGGTGGGATGGTGGAGAAGGGAAGCACCAGGAGGGGAGATGGAGAAGTCAACCCCTCCCCATCCCCTACTATAGGCTTAGCAGCCTGCAGTAATACCCAGCTTGGGAAGAAGAGTGGCTTGAACCCTGAATGAAGGTCGGAATATGACCGTGGACTAGTCATTTTTTTATTACACAAATTGGATCATTCTATGGCTACAAACAACCAGGGTGTATTTTCTTAAGTCTAAAAGAGGCTGTAAAAGCTAAGATATGCATCTGATATTTCGCCTAGAGACAGGGAAAAACTGGCCCACAGAGTAGATTTGACGGGAAGGGAGAGAATAGCTTGTTTATATACTGTAGAGTTCCACTCTTTCAACAAATCATTCCCGATAATATAAAAGATATTCACCTGTAGTCCCAGCTACTTGGGAGGCTGAGGTGGGAGGATCACTTGAGCCCAGGAGGTTGAGGCTGCAGAGAGCTATGATCACACCACCGCATTCCAGCCTGGGTGACAGAGCAAGACTCTGTTTCAAAAATATATATATATATATATTTACCTATTGATCCTATGAAACCTGGAAAATGAAAATGGGGGTGGATGGAGGAAAGCATGGCCATCAGCCAAATTAAAAAGTAAGTCTGAAAATACTTCTTGCCAAGCTTAAAGATGACTATTCCATGCTGATATGGAAGTCTATATGCATGAAAATAGTCCCTGAGTCTCCATAGCACCATACATGGCTCTACCACAACACACTGGGATTAGTTATTAGTTTAGTCATTCAATCTGGATAGACTGGACAAAGAGCTATAAAGCTCAAAGTGGGCCAGGTACAGTGGTTCATGCCTATAATCCCAACAATTTGGGAGCACAAGGCAGGAGGATTGCTTGAAGCCAAGAGTTCAAGACTAGCCTAGGCAACATAGTGAGAAGCTATCACCACCAAAAACTGTAAAACTTAGCCAGGCATAGTGGTGTGCGCATGTAGTCCTAGCTACTTGGGAGACTGAAGCAGGAGAATCACTTGAGGCTGCAGTGACCCATGATTGCACCACTGCACTCCAGCCTGGGCAACAGAGTGAGAGCCTGTCTCAACGATAACAACAATAACAAACTCAAAGTGAAGCAGGAGCTATAATTTGAAGAAGTCAGACTACTTTCTGATTTATTCAAATTAGATTGGCAGTAACTTAGGTTATCTGGGACTCCTCTTCCTCCCCACCAAAACAAGAGCTTTCCACATTGTCTGAACTCACCAGACACACGTCCACCCATTCCTTTACTTCATCTTGCATGGATCTAACCAATGAATAAAAGGGTTGTGGGTCTTGAAAGATCCAGATGCTCATGTGCTTTGCAACTGGATATTAAATAATGTCGGCCAGTCGCAGTGACTCACACCTCTAATCCCAGCACTTTGGGAGGCCGAGGCGGGCAGATCACGAGGTCAAGAGATCAGGACCATCCTGGCCAACATGGTGAAACCCCGTCTCTGCTAAAAATACAAAACTTAGCTGGGTATGGTGGCACATGCCTGTAGTCCCAGCTACTTGGGAAGCTGAGGCGGGAGAATTGCTTGAACCCAGGAGGCAGAGGTTGCAGTGAGCCGAGATAGCACCACTGCACTCCAGCCTGGTGACAGAGTGAGACTCTGTCTAAAAAAAAAAAAGAATATTATTAAATAATTTCAAGTATTGGCAGGGCAGAAAGGCACGGTTAGCTAAGAGCCCACCAGGGCTTCAAGATACTAACAATATTCTGTATCTCAGTTGGAAGGCAAATGTATTTGTTTTATTGTTCTTATACACATGTATAATGGTATATTAAAATTACATAATCAAAACGGGAAAAAAAAGGAAACAACAAACAAGGTTTTTTTTTTTTTTTGAGACAGAGTCTCGCTCTGTCACCAGGTTGAAGTGCAGTGGTATAATCTCAGCTCACTGCAACCTCTACCTCCCAAGCTCAAGTGATTCTCCTACCTCAGCCTCCCGAGTAGCTGGGACCACAGGCGCATGCCACCACACCTGGCTAATTTTTGTATTTTCAGTAGAGACCAGGTTTTGCCATGTTAGCCAGGCTGGTCTCAAACTCTTGACCTCAAACAATCCACCCTGCTTGGCCTCCCAAACTGCCGAGATTACAGGAGTGAGCCACTGCACCCCACCAAGATCTTTATTTTTTAAAAACTCACTCACAACTTTTCAAAAGCAGATTATGCTTTAGTGTTGCCAGTCTACTTCTGCATGCCCATCTCCAACTGTTCAAGATCCATTTCAAATGACAGCCCGGTGAGGCTTTCCCTGACATGTCCTCTTCCCACAAGGAGCCCACTGTTCACATCTATGTGGCCACAGCGCCTGATCACTGTCCCATGGGATGCACACTGTACGTGTCCCTCCTTCCAAGGGAAAGGAAGACATCGCCTTACTGTTCTTTATATCTGAAACACCTACACAACAGTGTCTTGCATATAACAGATGCTCAGGACAGCTTAAATTGTTTCTTAAGATATCTCCTGAAATTATAAAATAACATAGAATAATCATTAATGTTACAACTGAATCTGGTTTTCAACCTCAAATAGATCAATGCTATCCAGGTGCTTCCAACATCGCCAATACATTTGAAACGCTGCCTATCAGTATTTTCAGCTAGTTGTCTTTCCTTGCCGGTGAATAATTGCCACAACTGTAGATATGAGCTCATTTGAAGGAATGAAAAGAGCTCTCCCTAAGATCATTTAACAGACCTACGCATAATTATCAATTTCCTCTTGAAGCTAACATTTGCTAAAAGAAAAGGAAAGATTCTATTAATGATCAAAATACTTGACTTTCTGGACCTATTCCATTTAATGGGGAAAACTCAGTTCTCCAGTCTTGGGTTACTGCCAGGTGCTCTTTTACCGGGAATTATTCTAAACTTCTAATCACAGTTCAACAACCATCTGCCAAATCATATACAGGTATTGATATTTGCCACTCTACAGTTAAATTACATCAGATGTCAACGCAATCAACTCATTAGCGGGTTCCTATCGAGCTTCAGTACTCACCACCCACTTTTGCGACTCTTTGATTAAACAGCGTATAGACCATGGTCCCTCCGTCTAACCAGCTGACCAGCTCAGTCCCACTGCCAATACGAAATCAAATGGGCGGGAGAAGGAAGCGGTAAAAGACCCCTGTGAATACCTTGGTCCCCCTTAGGCCGAATATCAATATACTATAGCCTAGCAAGAAAAGCAAATGAAATTACAAAATTGCTTAGAGAATCATTTTAACAGAAAGTCACAAGAGGTCATTTAAAAAGCACTGTAATTGTCCCGAGATCACATTTTGCTAGCATTCTTCCACCTTCTCTGCTACCTGAGATTTTAAATCTTTCTTGCTGATGTAAAAACCATAAGCAAACCCGGAGTGTGACTGACATGTGCAGATTCTGAATGCTGGAGGTCAGCACAGCTTACTGGTAAGCTGCCCCCACTGCTCCAAATTTTATATCTCTTCTGTCCCTCAGTTATTGCCTGACATGATTTAACAACTGTAATTCCTTATTTAACGATGTCAAAGGTTTTTAGGAAATTGACTGTATTTCACCAACGATATATTTCTTCTTGATTACGGAGTGGTTAAAATGATTTTAAACCAAGACAGCAAAATAAAGCAGTAATAAAATCAATAAAAGGTGCTTAAAACATTCCTTCTATTAGGTAATGGCATTTAAAATATCCGTAGCTTGTAATGGCACTTAGGATATGCCCAAAAATCAATGAGCTAAATTACTTATTGAACTAGTTAATTTGAACATTGAGTTTTTTATGTATATTGATAAAATGGGCTTACAGAATACTGGCAAGTAGCAATGCTGTGTCCACGGTCAGATGTCTCCCTCTACTGGAATAAAAAAAATTAAACCATTTCTTCCAGTTATGAAACAAAAAGATAAAAAATTACAAGCTGTAACCTCAAAAAGTCCACAAGAGACTTCTTAATCTTAAAAATCTCCAGAAATTCATGACAATAATATGAAATCATTAAGGATTAAAAACACACGCAGTTTCCAAAAACTTTGCCATTAACCTGGAATGTGGTATTTATATCCAGTATCAAATAGCAGATGAAAACCAGCATTTAATTACTTCAAAACTCTTTTCCTAATTTTCTAAACATTATCCTAGGGGTTTGGGGGTATATTATTATTAGAAATAAGATTCTAAAAGCCTTGAGTCCTCTCTCTTTGATGTCAGAAGAAAGGGGGTTTGAATTCTAAAGGAGAAAGTATAAATCTATGCTCAAGGAAAAGTCTACTTTCTCAGCTGTTTAATTTGATCAAAATCAAGTTGGAACTATCTCTGTAAATAAAGGTTTTTCAGAACTCAATGTATGAATCCACGAAACAGCTTCACACGCCTCTCCCTGCGTGGGGTGGTATAAGAGTTTCTAACACTATTGTTACCTTTTTTTTTCCTTCCAAACATCTACTATTTAAAATGCTAAGTACTTTGCTGAAAAGACTCTTCACCGCTGTTCAATTTCTCCCCCTGCCAGTTGAGCCCTAAGCAGGTGTTAGAGTTCTGCAGAGCTCGCCTCAGGACTTTTAACTCTTAACTACAAAAGGGAGCTTCTGAAATTACGATAAAAGATATTAAGAGAGAAATGAGGGTGCAGAGGTTATCTGACACACACCTGAAACTGTACATAGTACCGTTCGAAAAATTACAGCTACCCAGAACAAACAATTTTGGTTGTAAATGGTTTCATCAACAGTAACCCATATATTTTTGCAGTCATATTTCCACACATTTCATTTATATTCAAAACAATGAGCACATGTAAAGTTACATGCTCTGACAGAATTTTTTAATCAAAGAACTTTGCTCATTCTATATGAGTTTGGCTTTGTTTTGGGGTTGTTTTGTCTTTATGCGGGATGAAAGAGGAAACTACACAGAATAACGTTATTTTTTTGCATACTGAAACATCATTGGCAAAGCATTATGGATATACTGTGTAACCTAGTGCCCAGGTTCCACAATACAGTTGACCAATGTCTGACTCTTGCTAGATGCGAATGTTAAAAAGATGACTAAGCTGTGGTTCTGGCCTTCACACATACCCCAGTACAAAAGAGATAGACATCAAAGGAACCATTACGATCAAACATGATGAGTACTGTAATAGAAATATGCACGTCTGTAATCCTAGCCAATCAGAAGGCTGAGACAGGAGGATTATTGGAGCCCAGGAGTTCAAGACCAGCCTGGGCAACATAGCAAGACACCATCTCAAATTTTTTTTTAAAAAAAAGAAAGATGCATAAAGTGTTGTGAGGACCCAGAGCACAGAAGAACCAACTCCACCTGGAGAAGGCAAGGAGAAAGCTTCTACAGAAAAGATGACCTTCTGAATGAGTCCTTGAGAAAGACCTAGGAATGCTCCTGGTATATAAGGAGTTCCAACAAAATTAGCACAGAGAAAAGCAAACTGTTGAAATGCTGAACTCATTGGGATTTCAGGTAGGTCTGGCAGCGGGTGAGACCAGTAGGAAATAAGTTTCATAAAGGTTGGTTGACGTCAAGTTGGGAAGTCCTGGATACCTTCCTAAAGCTCAGATTTTATCCTGTGGCAATGGAAACGTTTTGAAGGCTTTTAAGGAAATAATATCAGTGTCATCCAAAGGACCACCAGGATGGCTAAATAGTAGAAAGGAGAGCTTTATTGGCAGTATCAGTTTGCAAACCAGGAAAGGATGGACAGTCTCCAGCATGTGCCAAAGGTGCTGTCTCTTCAAAGAGGGGAAGAAGTTGGGTTTTATGCCCTACAGGGCCTGCAACACACAATAGAGTCATACATATTCAGCAGGTTTGGGGA
Organism: Piliocolobus tephrosceles; assembly: GCF_002776525.5. NCBI lineage: Eukaryota > Metazoa > Chordata > Mammalia > Primates > Cercopithecidae > Piliocolobus > Piliocolobus tephrosceles. Next base: position 54,873,996 of record NC_045450.1, on the reverse strand, counting down.
AAGCTATACATATTTATGAGGGAAGCTGAGTGCCTGCACAATGGGCAAACATATATGTAACATACGTTCTGTCTTCACCTTGGAGAAAGGTTTTAGCACTAAAATGAGGTGGAATTTAGCTTTTACATCAAAAAGTGAACTACGGGACACAAAGGTGCGTAGCCTCCTCTATAAGCCGGCTGAAACTGGCTTAAGGCCTGCAATTGCTTCTCAGAAAAGCATGTTCGTAAGGCCAGTCTTCTGTCCAGAGTTGTAGGGGTCTGGGTTGTAAATCAGACTTAGGAAGGGTCTCTTAGCTCCTATTGTTAGGGAGTTTAGCAAGTGTGGTTTTCTTGTAGTCATAAGAATTTAGAAATTTGCCATGCCAGCTGGGACCTGAATGCTCAACCCATAGGTTTTGTTTTGTTTTGTTTTTTGAGAAAGGGTCTCACTCAGTTGCCCAGGCTGGAGCGCAGAAGCACAATCACAGCTCACTGCAGCCTCAACATCTTAGGCTCAGGTGGTCCTCCCACCTCAGCCTCCCAAGTAGCTGGGACTACAGGTGCATGCCATCAGGACTGGCTAATTTTTGCATTTTTGGCAGAGACAGGGTTTCACCATGTTGCCCAGGCTGGTCTCAAAATCCTGGGCTCAAGCAAACTGACTGCCTTGGCCTCCCATAGTGCTGAGATTACAAGTGTGAGCCACTACGCCCAGCAGGTAACTCTTTGTTTCCTTAACCGTAGGGTCCATCTTAGTTGATAAAGGGACGTCTGTTTTGATCTGTCAGATCACATCAGCACCACACTTTGTGGGAGGAAAGAATACCAGCGATGTGGAAGATCGCTTGAAGGTTCTGGCTGGAAGCAGCCAAGAGATACCTGCAATAATCTTGCTGGGAGCCAATAGAAGGCACAGCAGAGGACTACTGAGATAAGGAACAAACTACAGACGTTTAGAAAACACAACTTTAACCAGATCAAGTATGTGTGCCTGTGCCGATATGGAAGGGACATACAAAACTGAAACCAGTGGCCACATTTGAGACAGGATTATGGCTGATTTTATTTTCTTCTAACAACTGTTATTGAATATTGTTGCTTCCGCTTTTTAAATTAAAAAGAAATGCTTCTTTGATTTAATGTCTTGAAAAAAACAAGGAAAGGAAAAAGCATCTCTGTCTTTAAAAAGATAAAGAGCTTCAGTGGGGTGCAGTAGCTCACACCTGTAATTCCAGCACTTCAGGAGGCCGAGGCAGGAAGATTGCTTGAGCTCAGGAGTTCAAGACCAGCCTGGGCAACATGATGAAATCCCACCTCTACCAAAAATACAAAAAATTAGCTGGGCGTGGTAGCGCACGCCTGTAGTCCCAGCTACTTGGGAGGCTGGGAGATGAGAGGATCACTTGACCCCAGGAGGCGGAGACAGCTGTGAGCTGAGATTGCACCACTGTACTCATGCCTGGGTTACAGAGTGCAACTCCATCTCAAAAAAAAAAAAAAAAAAAAGGAGCTTCAGCCAAGTGCAATGGCTCACACCTGTAATCCCAGGAATTTGGGAGGCCAAAGTGGGTGGACTGCTTGAGCCTAGGAGTTCGAGACCAGCTTGAGCAACATGGCGAAACCCTATCTCTATAAAAAATGCAAAAAATTAGCCAGGCGTGATGGCATCCATCTGTGGTCCCAGCTATTCAAGGAGGCTGAGGTGGGAGGATCACCTGAGCCTGGGAGATCGAGGCTGCAGACAGCCATGATCATGCCACTGCCCTCCAGCTAGGAACAGTGAGACTCTGTAAAAAAAAAAAAAAAAAAAAAGTAAAGAGCTTCAACTGTTTTCAAACGTTGTTCTTGTTTTTATGCTACATCCATCAATCTACATCCAAAAGTCAAGTAAAACAGAGAAGAAAAAAAAGTTTCATTTTTACACAACCATGAAGCATGGCTCTGAAGAGAATCAGAATGGCAAGGTAAGGGTGAAGGGAACTTTCCTTCCACCCTCTGGAGTTGCAATAAGTTGAGTCTCTGGAATAAACTGGCCGTAGACAGATTAACAGGAGAAAAGGCTCACAAATGTATTATATGCACATGCATGGGGGTCCCACAGAGTATGAGACTTGGAGAACATCTACAACCACCTGACAGCCTCTTCCTGCCTGCTGCACAAATAAAGGCCACGGCATTGCAGTAAAGAAAGAGTTTAACTGACACGCGGCTGGCCACGCCACGAGGGAGACAGAGCTGTTACTCAAATCAATCTCAAAGGCTGGTAGGTTAGGAGTTTTTCAAAGGCAGTTTTGGGGGAAGGGATGGAAGTGGGTAGGAAATGGGTGCTCACTGCTGATTGGTTAGGCTAGAGATAAAATCATAGTGGGTGGAAACCAAACTGTCCTTTTTTTTTTTTGAGACGGAGTTTCACTCTTGTTGCCCAGGCTGGAGTGCAATGGTGCTATCTCAGCTCACCACAATCTCCACCTCCTGGGTTCAAGTGATTCTCCTGCCTCAGCCTCCTGAGTGTCTGGGATTATAGGCATGCACCACCACACCCAACTAATTTTGTATTTTTAGTGGAGACAGGGTTTCTCCATGTTGGTCAGGCTGGTCTCGAACTCCCGACCTCAGGTGATCTGCCTGCCTCGGCCTACCAAAGTGCTGGGATTACAGGCGTGAGCCACCTCGCCTGGCCAGAAGCTGTCCTCTTGAGCTGAGTTGCTCCTGTGTGGGGCCACAGGAGTGGTTTGGCGGTCCAGGTGGAGCTGTCAGAGGTGTTCGAACCAGAGTGACTCCATTTTGAGTGAGGCCTGGGAAAACGAGGCTGAGACTTGCTGGGTTGCATTCCCAGAAAGTTAGGCATTCCTAACCTCTACATGTTTATGGTTAAGGGAATGAATTAATAATGTTTACCAAACAGACCCAGACTTAGGAGTATCCAGATATCCCAATATCTGGAGAACGAGAGCATTCCTAATTTTGCTTTAAAGATAATAATATCGATTGTTGCAAAATACAGTAAATAAGAAAATTAACCCTTTATCACAAACCCTTGTAGCAGAGCACATCTCCCCATATATATGACTATCTTACCCAGGGTGGATGCATTCCTCCTCTTACTTTTGGGAACGTCATACTCTGTCTATGGAGCAGCTGTTCTTTCACTACTTTACTTTCTTAATACACTTGCTTTTACTTTGTACTGCATACTCGCCCTGAATTCTTTCTTGCATGAGAACCAAGAACCCTCTCTTGGGGTCTGGATTGGGATTCCCTTCCTGTAACAGAGCCATCAGGTCCAGTGGGAGCCATGGGTGTCAGACATGCAAAAAAAAACTGAAAAGATAACTCAAAGAGCCAATGGACCACAGTGATGTTATCTGCCGGCACAATTGGGGAAGCTGCATATCTTGTGACCAGCCTACACCTTAGCAGAATTCAGGCTCCTCTCCTACCGCTAGCCTGGTAGTCTCTATTAGCAGTGGTCGAGTTTTAGGGAAGGGCTACTATCATTTAAACTATAACCTAAACATATTCCAAAGTTAGCTCAGCCTAAGCCAAGGAATAATGAAGGCAGACTGAAAGCTAATGGCAAGAGGGGGCATTGGCCAGATCAGATCTCCTCACTGCCAAAATTTTCTCACTGACATAATTTTTGCAAAGGTGGATTCAAGTCCAGATGGTGGAAGTTTGTGTAGTATCCTGAGCTACAGAAAGAAATAGTGGGTTGGGGCTGAGCATGGTGGCTCACACCTGTAATTCGAGCACTTTAGGAAGCCAAGGCAGATGGATTGCCTGAGCTTAGGGGTTCGAGACCAGCCTGGGCAACATGGTGAAACCCCATCTCTACTAAAATAAAAAAAATTAGCTGGACATGGTGGCACATGCCTGTAGTCCCAGCTACTGGGGAGGATGAAGCACAAGAATCGATGAACCTCAGAGGCAGAGGTTGCAGTGAGCCAAGGTCATGTCACTGTACTCCAGCGTGGGCAACAGAGTGAGACTCTATCAGAAAGACAGGAAGGAAGGAAGGAAGGAAGGAAGGAAGGAAGGAAGGAAGGAAGGAAGGGAGGGA
>NC_045450.1:54792166-54869855 GCF_002776525.5 Piliocolobus tephrosceles | reverse complement strand
AGAGGAAACACATGAGGAACAAAAGCTGCCTTGTTATGCAGATAAAGTCTCTCAGGTACTGACCTTTTTAGTCTCCTTTCCTGTGAGTCAGTCTTTGCTGTTGGATGAGATTATAAGCAGAGGGCTCATGACAATTACATTCCTCCTGGAGGAACTTTCCCTTAGTCAGATAAGGAAACTTCAGAAAAAGCCACTGCCACAACTTAAAGAGGGAAAGAGGGGCAAGAGACTGGGGGTGGGAGAAGGTCAGAGAGACCTTGGCTCTCCTTTAGTTCAAAGCTCTCAGCAGGCCAAAAGCACCATACTTTTTCTGATCCCCAACAGCCACGAAAACAAAAGTAGCCTCAAGACATCTTAAAATATTCAAGAGACTAAACTAGTTGTTTGCTTATTTATGTTAATTTAATGAATTCTTTTTATTAAAGCAGAAAGCATGCATAATCAAAGAAGAGGAAAATTCAAAATGAAGGTCTTATGAGGTTCAAACCAAAGTAACTCCCAAGGCTGAATGTGACCTCCTGGGTTTTCTTTTTATCGTCAACAGTTATAAGTGTTCCTGTACCAATCTTAAAGTGTCGTGTTTTAATCTCAGCAGCCTCTAACACAGATTCTGAAAGAAAATTAACTCTTCAGATGGGAGGTTTCCTGCCGTCTACACACCACGGTCTCTCTGGGCTTCATCCAAGATAGGTGAACTGTGCTCCACTGTGACGGCCTCACAGGCTCTCAAAGCACAATGGAAAGTGATTTTTTAACATATTTGTACCATGCAAAGGTTCCTGTGGAGAGTTCCATTTCTTGGATATGAACTAGAAATTGCTGTAATTTTTTCAGTTCTTTTTAATTTGCAGCTAAATGAAATATGACAACAAGAGGAATAACAAGCAGGTAGGTATCCAAGGCCAACACATAGGGTCATCACTTGTGTCAAGCATAAAATAAGGAAAACCTCTTTAAACAAACCAGGTCTTTCTGTAACAATTAGCCATGGGAAAAATGAAAATGATCATAAATACATTTTAGAAACAGGAGTTTTTTTAAAAAAAACACACAATTTTCTTTTTTTTTTGAGATGGAGTCTCTCTCTGTAACCCAGGATGGAGTGCGGTGGCACAATCTCGGCTCACTGCAACCTCTGCCTCCCAGGTTCAAGCAATTCTTCTGCCTCAGCCTCCCATGTAGCTGGGATTACAGGCATGCACCACCATGCCCGGCTAATTGTGTATTTTAGTAGACATGAGGCTGGTCTCAAACTCCTGACCTCAGGTGATTCACCCACCTCAGCCTCCCAAAGTGCTGGAATTACAGGCATAAGCCACCATGCCCAGCCAAAAAACACAATTTTCATAAACAAAAACACCCACGGCAAAAGACAAGGATAAAGAAATTGTACATACAAAAGTGAATTTCAACTCTTATTCTGCTGGGTTACATAAATACAAATACCAGGAAATAAAAGTACGATTTTTTTTTTTTTTTAAATAGAGATGAAGTCTCACTATGTTGCCCAGGCTGGTCTTGAACTCCTGCGCTCAAGCAAATCTCCCAGATAGGCCTCCCAAAGTGCTAGGATTACAGGCATGAGCCGCTATGCCCAGACAAAAGTATGAAATCCTTATAACCTGTTATAAAATATAATGATGATAACCCTACAATATAATGACAACCATGTCTAACATCTGTTAGGTTCTTACTATGTTCCAGCAATTGTGTTAAGTTCTTCATATCACAGGATACTTGTTTTGGCCTGCCCAGCACCCATTCCCCCTTTTGGTGACAGCACCCCCTTTGTCCTTCCGTATTTCAGGTGATCCTGGTGAGCTAATCCATGACAGTTTCCCCATTCCCAGGCTGATCCCAAACTAGACACAGAGAACTCCATTCTCCTAGGCACAGTGGTTAGTTCAGGGATGGCTGCTGAGAAATAAAAATAAAATCCTAAGCCACTGAACTGAATTAATGAACTCCTTCTTAGCCAAGGGGACCCCAGAGAAAAACCTTAAAACCTAAGCCACTCATGATGGGATGGTAGCTCAGACACCCCTCATTAGACCTGCTACCTCGTTAACTGTCATTAGACTTTCTTCCTAAGGGTTAAACTGGACTCCCTTCCTTTCTGCAGTTCCAACACAATTAACCCACATTCTTCCTGATAAGAGGCCACAAATCATGGACTGTTTCTGGCTGGACACAGGATGGCTCTGGGTCCTCCATTTCACCCTTTGACACAGACAGCCTAATTTTAATGCATTTAAATGCTAACTCTCAGTTGGGCACAGTGGCTCATGCCTACAATTGCAGCACTTTGGGAAGCTGAGGCAGGAGAAGTGCTTGAACCTGGAAGTTCAAGACCAGCCAGAGTAACACAATGAGACCCCATCTCAAAAAATAAATTAAAATAAACATTAATTCTCCACCCAAAGTGTACATGGGACATATGTAACACGTCTGCTTACTATGCATGCATGCATCCCCCACTTCGTGAATATTCATAGCTCCTCCTAGGATCTGTTGAATATGGACATTTAACCAACCCATTTGGCATAAATTCATTCCACCCTTCCCTCCCTCAAAGTGCCAGCTTTTGGTTTCTTCCAGAGGCTACGTTTCCCAGCCTGCAAGACAGCCAGCTGTAGGTTGTAACCCTTTATAATAAATAAAGTCTTCCTTTCCAAATTTATAGATCTTGTGATTTTTAAGTTGACAACCTGGGTCCTGCAAAGCCAAACAAGTTTCCTAAACAAGGATTTTGAGTTCAAGGTATACTTTTCTTTAAAGATGTAAACCTAGGACTGTCTAGCCATCTGTTTCCCAGTCACTGGCAGGACACCAGTTTGAAAATGGAGCCAAAACACAAAACGATGCTGAAAGGTGGAGAGAGAAACACCATTTCAAATCCTGGAACCGTCAGGGCCCTCTGAATTGCCTGTAACATGAGATAATACATTTCCCTTTGTGCTTCAGCTGGTTAAAGTAGGATTCCACCTCTAGCAATCAAGAGTGATCTAGAATACTTACCCTTTGTATTATTGTCTCTTTTTATAGATGAGGAAACTAAGGATGTGAAAATGTACAAGTCTATCTGCTTGTAGAGACTGCACTATGCTCTACTGCACTGCTAATAGGATAACCTATTCTTCAGTGATTTCCACTAAAAAACAATAATGGTAATAATAAACTACAGAAAAAAACCTGAAAAACATAGAACAGCAAAAAAGTGAAATATACTCTACTCACTGTCATTACTCAAAGACAACCACTGTTAACAATTTGGTGTCTTTCCTTCCAGGCTTTTTTCTGAAGCATTACTCCAGTATTACATCACATTAACAGTTGAGTATTCAGAGTACTTTTTAAAAATTCTATATTAGGTCATTCTTGTCTTGCTATAAAAAATACCTGAGACTGGGTAATTTATATGAAAAGAGGTTTAATTGGCTCACAGTTCTGCAGGCTGTACAGAAGGCATGATGCCAGCATCTGATCTGGGGAGGCAAAAAAAGCTTTTACTCACAGCAGAAGACGAAGCAGGAGTAGGCACTCCTATGGCAAAAGCAAGAGCAAGAAAGAGAGTGGGGCCAGGAAGGTGTGACACACTTTTAAAGGACCAGATCTCACGAGAACTCATTCACTATCACAAAGACTGCACAAAGTCATGAGGAATCCATCCCCATTTATAAAGAAATGAGGTTTAATTGGCTCATGGTTTTGCAGGCTGTACAGGAAGCATGAGGGTGGCATCCACTTGACTTCTTAGGAGGCCTCAGGAAACTTACAATCATGGCGGAAGGCAAAGGGAGAGCTGGCACCTCAAGTGACCAGGCACAAGAGGAAGAGAGAGACTGGGGAGGTGCTACACACTTCTAAACAACCAGATCCCATGAGAACTCTATCATAAGAATGACACCCAGGGGGAGATCTGCCCCCATGACCCAATCACCTCCCATCAGGCTGCCCTTCCAACACTGAGAACTACAACATGACATGAGAACTGGGTAGGGATACAAAGTCAAGCCATATCATGATTCAACATGAGATTTGGGTAGGGACAAATATCCAAACTATATCAAACTGGTACTTCGTATTTCTTACACGTATTAGGATTCCCATATCACTGTACTATGTATCGCAAAACATAAGTCCCACCTTTAAGGAGATTAAACTGAAGAAGACAGATTGAGGGCCATGTGTGCAGTCACTGAGGCTTGCTCAGAAGTACGAAAAAATTTAAAACATTCAGAACCAACTGAAAGGTGAGCACCGTGTACACAAGACCTCTTAGCAATACAAATGTTCACTTACCTACATTCCTGGAAAGAATCAAAAGTAAACTATAATAATCATACAATTATTAGAAGTTTTTAAAAACATGGCTTTGAGAATTTCATTCATTCAATAAGCAATTATAATGAGAGCTATTATGTGCCTAGCACCGGCCTGCCTTGAGATACAAAATGAGTAGCCCAAAATCCCCACCCTCCAGGGCCCCTCATTGTACCACGGGAGCCTGAGAACAAACAGGCACACAGTAAGTACAAGAAGAATCCATGTGCAAAATGCTTGAGTCTAACTGTCCCGGGGACCAGGGTCTTCACAAAGACTCCTGAGCTGAGACTAAAGAATGGGTGAGGGGTTCTTCAAGCAGACAACAAAGGGAAGGACCCTGCAGGCCGAGAGAAAACATATGCAAAAGGACCAGGACAGGAGTAAGTGAACACAGCAGGGAAATCATCCCCGTGGCTGGCATTTAGGTGGCAGGTAACGAAGCTAGAAGAACAGTCAGGGTCCAGAAAGTGACAAGCCTCTTAAGCCACTTGCAGGAGCAGGTGCTCACTGACCAATCAGATTTCTTTGGAAAAGGAGTGGAATTTCTAGAATGACATCGACATGCTTGACTAGGTCCCTTCAATGGTGGGAGTATCTGCTAAGCTCAGGAATACATAAGAAGGAACAAGTCTGGGAGGGAAAATGGCAAGTTCAACTATGTTCTGGTCAACTTGAAATACTTATGGCACATAGAAATCTGAGTGGGGAGATCCTGTGGGCAGAAGCCTATCCAGATTGGAATTCAGGAAAGAGTTTTAGGCTTAAGACATTTTAATAGAGGCCAAGGTAGCAGAATCGCTTGAGTCCAGGAGCTCAAGACCAGCCAGGGAAACATAGTGACACTCTGTCTCTACGAAAGAATAAAAAATAAAACAATTAGCCAGGCATGGTGGCACATGGCTTGTAGTCCCAGCTACTCAGGAGGCTGAAGTGAGAGGACTGCTTGGGCCCAGGAGTTTAAGGCTGCAGTGAGCTATGATCACACCACTGCACACCAGCCTGGGTGAAACAGCAAGACCCTGTATTGAAAAAAAAAAAAAAAAAGATAATGAACTGACTATTATCATTATCCAGATTAGGCACAACCACAGAAACTGCATAAAAGATTCTTAGCAACTCAGGGTGTCTTGCCTAAATTTCCTACAGAAATTAGAGTTCTCGCGTGGGTATGGTGGCTGACTCACACTTGTAATCCTAGCACTTTGGGAGTCCGAGGCAGGTGGATCACTTGAGGTCAGGAGTTCAGGACAAGCCTGGCCAACATGGTGAAACCCCATCTCTACAAAAATACAAAAATTAGCCAGGCATGATGACAGGTGCCTGTAATCCCAGCTACTTGGGAAGCTGAGGCAGAAGAATCACTTGAACCCGGGAGGCGGAGGCTGCAATGAGCCAAGATTGTGCCACTGCACTCCAGCCTAGGTAACAGTGCAAAACTCTGTATAAAAATAAATAAATAAATAAAATAAAAAAATAAAGAGTTCTCTTCCTCTGACCCAAAGTATACTACGCCTAGTTTCCTCATACAGTGCTCCCCAAGGAAAAGAAAGTGCAGTGGCTGGGCACAGTGGCTTGCGCCTGTGATCCCAGTACTTTGGGAGGCTGAGGCAGACGAATCACCTGAGGTCAAGAGTTCAACACCAGCTCTGTCAACATGGTGAAACTAAAAATGCAAAAATTAGCCCGCTGTGGTGCCGGGCACCTGTAATCCCAGCTACTTGGGAGGCTGAGGCAGGAGAATCACTTGAACCCAGGAGGCAGAGGTTGCAATGAGCCGAGATCACGCCACTGCACTCCAGCCTGGGTAACAAAGCAAGTCCGCGTCTCAAAAAAAAAAAAAAAGAAAGAAAGGAAAGAAACAAAGAAAGTGCAGAGTTTGGGATCACAGTATCTACCGACATAGAACACAAACTTAACTCACAGTTAACCTGACATTCAAATGGGCAGGGAACCTGTGCTCCCTTATTTTTGTCCATAACTAACCTTCCTTCACAAGCCCCCACATGCTGATTACATAGGAAAAAATAACTTCTTAAAAATTAGGCAGGAGGACTGCCTGAGGCTGGAGTTTGAGACCAGACTGGGCAACATAGCAAGACCACCATCTCTACAAAAACAAAATCAAATTAAATACCCAAATTGGTTTAAAGCAAGCAATCTCTTTAGAAAAGTTTCCATCCCTCGCCGGGCGCGGTGGCTCAAGCCTGTAATCCCAGCACTTTGGGAGGCCAAGACGGGAGGATCACAAGGTTAAGAGATCAAGACCATCCTGGCTAACCCCATGAAACCCCGTCTCTACCAAAAAATACAAAAAACTAGCCGGGCGAGGTGGCGGACGCCTGTAGTCCCAGCTACCCGGGAGGCTGAGGCAGGAGAATGTCGTAAACCCAGAAGGTGGAGTTTGCAGTGAGCTGAGATCCAGCCACTGTACTCCAGCCTAGGCGACAGAGTGAGACTCTGTCTCAAAAAAAAAAAAAAAAGAAAGAAAAAAAGAAAAGTTTCCATCTCGCCCAGGTGTGGTGGCTCACGCCTGTGATCCCAGCACTTTGGGAGGCCGAGGCAGGAGGATCACTTGAGGTCAGGAGTTCAAGACCAGGCTGGCCAACATGGCAAAATCCCGTCTCTACTAAAAATATAAAAATTAGCTGAGCATGGTGGCACGCTCCTGTAGTTCCACCCACTCAAGAGGCTGAGGCAGGAGAATCACTTGAACCCAGGAGGCTGAGGTTGCAGTGAACCAAGATTACACCACTGCACTCCAGCCTGGGCAACAAAGCAAGACTCCATCTGAAAAAAAAAGTTTCAGTCAGGTGTGGTGGCTCACGCCTGTAACCCTAGCAGTTTGGGAAGCCGAGGCAGGCAGATCACCTGAGGTCAGGAGTTCACAACCAGCCTGACCAACATGGAGATACCCCATCTCTACTCAAAAATTACAAAATTAGCCAGGCATGGTGGGTGCATGCCTGTAATCCCAGCTCCTCAGGAGGCTGAAACAGGAGTATTGCTTGAACCTGGGAGGCGGAGGCTGCAGTGAGCTGAGATCGCACCATTGCACTCCAGCCCGTGCAACAATAGTAAAACTCTGTCTCAAAAAAAAAAGAAAAAAAAAGTTTCCATCTCTTAGTGGCATCCTCCTTTCCCTCTCTTTTCTCCCTAAGGAGTACAGGCACATGGGGTGAGAGGGATGGGGTTTACATGACTCCGTGGCCATGAAGGAAAGGGGCCTGTCCCCACACTCGTCCTTGGTATGCCATGGCTGATGTCTGATGGTCTCTGATGCAATGTCTCTTATGGCCTGGTCGCCGGGGGCCTTGCCGGCCTCCCAAGTCTGTTCTGGGCTGGTGTACTCGAGACCCTTTCCTGGGGCTAGGCTGTTCCAGGGTGCTCTCAGGACAATCAGTTCCACCTCAGTGCCTCTGAGGTGTACCTGTGACTCCAGTTCGGGCCTACTCAGGCATCCTGTGCTATGGAATTCAACACAGAGCAGAAGTCTCCCCACCATCACAGCCTCCTCCTGCTGCCACTTGTGGTCCTGTCCATGTCATAGCAGAACCAGTGGTGGCTCAGGCAACCAAATCTGAAAGTCCCATTCCATAGCCTTCATTGGGCTATCAACTGTGCCACCATGACCAGCTAATTTTTGTATTTTTAATAGAGACAGGGTTTCACCATGTTGGCCAGGCTGGTCTCAAACTCCTGATGTCAGGTGATCCACCCACCTTGGCCTCCCAGAGTGCTGGGATTACAGGCGTGAGCCACCACACCCAGCCACTCTCCACATTCTGGATCACACTCTGTTACAGAAATAACATAAGCAGTGCTACTACTTGTGCCCAAATGTTTCACAGAGCTTTTATGAAACAACTCTTTATATAAAGCTTACCAACATGGCTTTCTGGACTCAGATATAAGGGGCTGAACTGAGAGCCAACTCTGAGTGGTAGATTCATACTATCCCACGAATCATCATTTTCTTTCCAAAAACTGAGGGTGTGTTTCTGGGCCAACAGTGTATCTGACACTTCTCTTAAGATGAGTGCCATTACGGGTCTCTCTGCGATTCATACAATTAGAGATCTAGTGGGCCTACCTTAGTTTGCCAGACATTCCCAAGGATGTCTGAACCCAACAACAGATACAGCCTAGGCCAAAGGTGGTATCTCTGCTATATATTCTTTTTTCTTCAAACTCTCTTAAGATGATAAATAGAGGCTGCAAAGTTCAAGGTATTGCTGAAATGCTGGTAAGACCGTTATTCCTCGTTCTGGAATTAGCAAAAATAACAACTCTTTTAAGATGCTGTAGTCTGTGGGGGCTAACTCCCTAAACTGAAAGATAAAAATGATCAAAGGAGAGGAAAATGTATTATCCTTAGACTCTCATCAGGTTCCCTCAAAGTTAAGTCCAAAACTCAATGAACAAAAGAAAATGGATTTCTTATACCTCCCTTCGGCATTCCTCTGAATAAATTCAGCCCCCACTAGTGGCTACAATATCCGAGATGATTTTATAAGTCAGTTCTATTTTTAAAAGGGGAGTGGCAATGTGGAAAATGCCTTCTTTATGATTTCCAGTGGTCTTTTTATACTCTATGCATTTAGTCAAAATTATGTTTCTGTCAGACTCCAATTCTTTTTTTTTTTTTTTTTTGAGACAGTCTTGCTCTGTCACCCAGGCTAGAGTGCAGTGGCACCATCTTGGCTCACTGCAAGCTCTACCTCCCAGGTTTACACCATTCTCCTGCCTCAGCCTCCCCAGCAGCTGGGACTACAGGCGCCTACCACCACGTCCAGCTAATTTTTTTGTATTTTTAGTAGAGACAGGGTTTCACCGTGTTAGCCAGGATGGTCTCCATCTCCTGACCTTGTGATCCACCCGCCTCAGCCTCTCAAAGTGCTGGAATTACAGGTGTGAGCCACTGCGCCCAGCGGGACTCCAATTCTTAAACCTTACTTGACGCATAAGAAAAATCAAAACCAATCTTTGATCATCTGATAGCCATTAAATCCTTAATTACAAATTAGAAGGGAATCTCCTTCACACGCTTCTCATAATAGACACGTCTACCCCGTGTCGAATAGCATCATGTAAGAGATGAAATAACCTCTACTTTGAATCAGACACTAAACACCAGCAAGCAGGCTTTATTTAACACATGACACCCTAAGAGCTGGCTTAATATTCTTAACCTAAAAGTTTTGTTATCTTAGAATGTAGGAGCAGTTATCTGATAGTCAAATCAAAAATATTAAAAGAAAGAAAATCCAAAGCAATGTTCCCAGAAGTAAAAAGAGTACACGAAATGAAAGGGATTGATAGGACTCAGAAAGAATATCAAGAGCTCCCTGATTACGAGGTGGAGCTTGCAGTGAGCCGAGATCGCACCACTGCACTCCAGCCTGGGCGACAGAGCAAGACTCCATCTCTAAAACAAGTTCCCTGATTACATTGGAAGAAGGCTAAGACTCAGAGCAAAAGTCTCCTGGTCATTCGTCAAATATGCAGAGCTGAGGGCTCCTGAGCAATTGTGGGACTCAACCACAAAATGTGTAACTAATTACACCTATAATTAGTTATGAGCTTGGGAGATAAAAATTAAAAACGAGACGTGTTATCAAGTAACCCCAAAACAAAGACTACTACTACACTCTGAAAGCAGGTTCTTCAAAACTTTCAAACAAACATTTCATCTAGAAGAACACACACCAAACTGTTAGAGGTGATTATACGTGGGTGGTGGGATTATGGGAGATTTTTACTTTATATGCTTTATATTTCTGTACTGCTTGAAGTTCTAACAATGAGTGTGCATTACTCTTAGGAACAGAAAGCATGCTTTTAGATCTTTTTGGTAAGTATATTAACATTTCCAAAAATTAAAAAACAAAATTACGAGCCAGGAAGAGTTTTCATTTTTATTTATTTAAGAGACAGTCTCACTCTGTCACCCAGGCTGGAGTGCAGTGGCACAATCACAGCTCACTATAACATCATACTCCTGGGCTCAAGCAATCCTCCCACCTTAGCCTCCCAGGTAGTAGCTGGGACTATAGGTCTATAGGTGAATGCCACCATGCTCGGCTTTTTTTTTTTTTTTTTTTTTTTTTTGAGAGACAAAGTCTCGGTATGTTGCCCAGGCTGGTCTCAAATTCCTGGCGTTAAGCAATCCTCCCACCTTGGCCTTGAGCCATGCCACCCAGCCAGGGAACTTTGAAGTAATTTTTTATTCATCCATTCCTTCATATTTCACAGGCAATCAATTACCTATTTTCTGTCCATTCTTCTCTGAAATGCATCTCCCTGTTTCTTTTTCTGTTCCCTCTGCCACTCCGGGTATTTGTCACCTCATACAGAATTATTTAAAATCCTCCTAACAGGGATTCCCTGATTCCTAGTTCTCTTTAAAAAAAAAAAAAAAAAAAAAAAAAAAAATTTTCCTTTCTTTTTTCAGAGACAAGGTCTAACTATGTTGCTCAGGTTGGTCTTGAACTCCACTTCAACCTCCCAAGTAGCTTGGACTACAGGTGCCACCACCACGTCCAGCATTAGCTCTCTTCCTGTTAATCTACTTCACATACTACTACCAGATTAACCTTCTAAAAATGTCACTTCTTTCATATCACTTTCTGACTTACAATAAAAATCCTGTGCCCTTTATAACCCGGTCCTACCCAACCAAAGTAAATTTATTTCTCACTACTCTCTTAAACACGTCTCTGCTCAGGGCAGCCCAGTCATCTCCCATCCCTGGCTCTCCTCACCTGAGTCAGGCACTATTATTATCCCTCTTTTACATAGAGGAAATTTAGGCGTAGAGAGATTAAGTGACCCATTTAAAATATCCTAGCCAGTGAATAGGAAAGGCAAAATTCAAATATAGATCTGACTCACCACCCATGCTCTTCTCTATTACCGTCATGGTAGGAGATGAAAGGGAGAAACCTTACAGGGAAGGATGCCAGAGGCATCAAGAATTTATTCTCTACCATGCTCCAGTTTCTCCACACTCTCAAACTCAGTCCTGCTGGGATGCTTCCAAAATGCTGCCTAGCTTTAGGAACTTCTTCAGACTCTAATCATATCACTTGAGCTGAGCGATATTCCATGACAGCCCTAAATAACCCTCAAATGAAAGAGTAAACGCAGCAAATGACACTGAGAAAGTAAATAATGGAGCTAACATTTAGGGAGCAGCTACATAACCAAGCACTGAGTGACAGATAATTGATTTACCAAAAACCTTACGTTCACAAAGAATTCACAAATTGCCTAGTTTTCTGTTATTTGTTGCTGCACAACAAACCACCCAAAACTTAGTGACTTAAAACAGCAACAATGACTTATTATTTCACAGAATTTTATAACCTGGGCTGGGCTCAGCTGGGCAGTTCTTCTGTTCCACATGCTATCAACTATGGCTGGAATATCCACAATGGTTTTTTCACTCTCATTTCTTGGGACCCTATCTGGAACGGCTGGAATAACTGGGGAATGGCCAAGCATTCCTCTTCTATTCCATATGGTCTCTCCTGCAAAGCAGCCAGATTTCTCTACATGACTCAGGGTTCCAAGAGCAGGCACTCCAAGAGAACAAGCTGCACCATGAGTGTTACTCAAGTCTCTGTCTGTATTACACTTGCTAATATCTCACGTGCCAGAGCCAGTCACATGCCCAAGCTCATAGTCAATTTTGGAGACAACACCAGGGCATGAATGCCGAAATGCATGATTCATGGGGGCCTGCCACATTTGATCAAGGCGAGGAGGTGTGACAGGCTAAGCACACTTTCTGATACCATATGGGATATTATATGGGATTTATATTTATTATTTGCTTATAGTCTCTCTCTCCTAAGAAGACTGTAAGTTCAATGAGGACAAGAGCTTTGTTTTGTTTATTCCTATATAAACAGTATTTAGAACCGTGGCACAGAGTTAGTGCCCAACAAATTGTTAAATGAGTATTGAGAAAAACATCAGAGATACTGGTTATAGAAGACTGCCAAAGTTTACAGTGTAAAAGAGTCATTATCTCAGGGGAAAAATTAAAAGATTCTAGAAACATCATTGGCACAGCTTTTGCCCTTTCCAGGCCTGCAGAGGCTGATGGAGAATGATGTTGTAGCTGGGCCTCTGAGTAGATGAAGGCGTCTATTATGAAGAAATCAAATCCATTCTATGCAGCTATTAAAGATGATATAGACCTAGATTTGCTATAAGGAAGTGTATTAATGACACACTATTAGCTCAAAAGGGCAAATTTCAGAACTTTATATACAGTTAAATTCCATTTGCTTTTTTTTTTTTTTTTTTTTTTTGAGACAAAGTCTCGCTCTGTCACCCAGGCTGGAGTGCAGTGGCAGGATCTTGGCTCACTGCAACCTCCACCTCCCAGGTTCAAGCAATTCTCCTGCCTCAGCCTCCCGAGTAGCTGGGATTACAGACGCCCACCTTCATGCATGGCTAATTTTTTTTCTATTTTTAGTAGAGACAGGATTTCACCATGTTGGCGAAGCTGGTCTCGAACTCCTGACCTTGTGATTCACCGCCTTCGCCTCCCAAAGGACTGGGACTATAGGTATGAGCCACGGCGCCCGGTCTATTTGCATATTTTGAAAGCTCTGCATATAGATGCCAAAAGGTACATCTTCAAAAAACTTTCTGAAAGATTCGCCAAAAACTAGTAACCAGTGACTACCTTTAAGGAGAGGAACTAGGGTTCGGGTAAGAAAAGTGAGGGAGACTTGAAGCTCAGTAATAGGTTCATGGGCTTTATTATACTATTCTCCCTACTCTTGCACAGGCCAGGGATTTTCCATTAAAAAGGGTGTTTTAAAAATATGTCTGGGCCTGGGCACCATGGCTCACGCCTATAATTCTAACACTTTGGGAGGCCAAAGCAGGAGGATCATTTGAGACCAGGAGTTCAAGGCTTCAGTGAGCTAATGATTGCATCACTGCACTCCAACCTTGGTGACAGAGACCCTATCTCTTGAAAAAAATAATAAATTAGAAATGTTAAAATAAGGCTGGGCATAGTGGCTCATGCCTGCAATCCCAGGACTTTGGGAGGCCAAGGCGGGTGAACCACCTGAGGGCAGGAGTTCGAGACCAGCCTGGCCAACATGATGAAACCCCGTCTCTACTAAAAATACAAAAATTAGCCAGGTGTGGTGGCGGGCACCTGCAATCCCAGCTACTCAGGAGGCTGAGGTGGGAGAATCGCTTGAACCCGGGAGGTGTAGGTTGCAGCGAGCCAAGATCTGGGCAACAAGAGTGAAACTCAGTCTCAATCAATCAATCAATCAAACAAGTGTGGCTGCAGAGTGGAGGATGGAGATGGGAGAAGGTCAAAACTGGAAGGCAAAAAGACAAACTAGGAAGCTAATGCTGAAGTCCCTTAAGAAATATAACACTTTAGGCCGGGCATGGTAGTTCACGCCTATAATCCCAGCACTTTGGGAAGCCGAGGCAGGCAGATCACGAAATCGAGACCATCCTGGCCAACATGGTGAAACCCCATCTCTACTAAAAATACAAAAAAATTAGCTGGGCATGGTGGCATGCGCCTACAGTCCCAGCTGCTTGGGAGGCTGAGGCAGGAGAATCACTTGAACCTGGGAGGCAGAGGTTGCAGGGAGCCAAGATTGCACCACTGCACTCCAGCCTGGCGACAAAGTGGGACTCCATCTCAAAAAAAAAAAAAAAAAAAAAAAAAAATAGCACTTTGGGCCAGGGTTAATCTTAGTTTTCTGTATGTGGTAAGATTTCAGGTGACTGTAATTTATTTCAATTAATTAATTTATTTGTGACAAGGTCCTGTTGTTCAGAAGGGTCATGAACTCCTGGGCTCAAGTGATCCTCCAACCTCAGCCTTCCAAGTATGTGGGATTAAAGGAACAGGCCACCATGCCCAGCTCTATATTCATTTTTATTTATCTGAACAGTGTCATTTTTCCACAATAATCATGTGTAACTAGAATACTTTTTTAAGGTCATAGTCAATTCCACACTGCTTCAGTGAGTCAGGATTGGAGACACCCAATAAGCTTCGAAACAGCTTACTTAGTCTGTACAACTGCAAAGTGAACTCAGTGTGAAATAAAACACATCACTTTCTAAAGTTTGAAATTTAGTATCTTAATAAAATTAATGCAATTATTTTGCCTAAGACTGCTGCAAGCAGGTGCACCACCCAATTAGGAACTGGGGTCACAGAAACCTGGCTTGATCCTGACCAGCAATGTGATCTTGGAACAATCCTTCCCAATGTCTGAGCGTTATTGTCATCTTCCATTTCATTACCATAACTAATTATTTATTTATATAGTAATTACTGAGTGTCTCCTATGTGCCAGGCACTTTTCAAGACACTGAAAATAAAAAAGTAAACTAGGGACCAGGTGTGGTGGCTCACACCTGTAATCCCAGCACTTTGGGAAGCCAAGGCAGGCAGATCACTTGTGTTCAGGAGTTCCAGATCAGCCTTGCCAACATGGTGAAACTCCATCTCTAATAAAAATAGAAAAATTAGCAGGGCATGGTGGCACCTCACCTGTAATCCCAGCTACTCGGGAAGCTGAGGCAAGAGAATCGCCTGAACCCGGGAGGTGAAGGTTGTAGTAAGCCAAGATTGTGCCACTGCATTTCAGGCTGGGTGACAGAGCAAGACTGTCTCAATTATAAAACAAAAAAAAAAAGTGAACAGGAGTTTACGAACTACCTAAGAGCTTACATTCTAATGAGAGACAAAGACAATGAACAGAATAGGTAAATTCTACAAACTATTCACAAGTGGTAAAAACTATAGAGAAAACTAAAGCAGAAACACGTAAGTACGGGGAGAAAGATGAAATTTTTTCTAAATGTCAGAAAAAGCCCACCTCGAGAGCAACATCTGAGCAACAATTTTCATTTGTTATGAGAAAGTACCAACTTTGTAAGGTTGTTACAAGCCTTGTTAACACAGCATAGGCCTCACCTGAAAGCTTGTTAGAAGCGCAGAGTCTCAGGTCCCATCTCAGATCTACAGAATCAGAATCTGTATTTTAACAACGTCCCCAGGTGATTTGTAAGCATATCAAACTTTCAGAAATATTAATTAAAAGAATTAACATTAATTCTACAGGGCTGGCATATTATAAGGCACTTAAAAGATTCAATAACTCTTAGTTTTCTTTCCCCATTAACATAACCCTTATATCTTTCTAGTTATAATTATGAATAAATGGCCTGGCATGGTAGCTCATGCCTGTAATCCCAGCACTTTGGGAGGCTGAGGTGGGAGGACTGCTTGAGGCTGGGAGTTTGAGACCAGCTTGGATAACACAGTGAGACACCAACTGTACAAAAAAAAAAAAATTAAAAAATAAAAATAGCATTGAGAGTCTCTTCAATTAATTATGAATATTAAGCATATCCTGCCATTTACTTCCTTGTGGATCTAGCGAAAAATCTGAAAATAAAGCCAAGTTGCAGGCAGAAGACAAATTCACACACAGACAAATTAAAACCCCTGACTACATTAAAGTCTCTCCTTGGTGGCCAAATTTCAGTATAATCTTTGCTAATGTTTTTCACCACCCACAAATAAAAGAGACTAAGTGTGTCCCTTGACATTTGGAGATAAGGAAGTCTACCTTTAAAAACAAGAGGCCAAAATGTTGGGAAAATCCTCTGGTGATAAAGGGAAAGCAAAAATTGTTTAAAGACAAAACAAAAAATAGGTAAATAATTCAGGTTGCTGAAGTATTGCTTTCGTTTACAAAAACAGCAACTTGAGACGATATAAACCTGTACGATTTTTCTTATAATTTGCCTCCTGCAAATAAGCTTAAGTCCTTGTCTCCTTTAGTCTCCCAGGTCGCCGCCGTCCTCTTCTCTTTCCTAGCTAAATATCACAACATACTTCCTTACTGCCTTCCATGTTTTCTTCAACGCTTATGTAAATTATGATTTCAAAAGCAAAGGCACAACTGCGTTCTTCTAGCCCTAGTTACGCAGTAATATAAGGACCCGTGGAAACCTGCAGGTTGCCACGTTCATTGCAAAGTGTCCACAGTAAAAGATAAAGGAGAAATTCCCCCGGGCAATGAAAATGAGAATGAGATAAATTACCAAATTACATTAAAAGCGTGCTCTAATCTTAGAGATTTAAAATTCCTCTCAGAAATCCCGGAGGATTTTGACTTGAAGCAAAACTGAGCTTCTTCCGGGTGGTGGAAAAGTAAACTGTTAACTATTTACTTTAGTGGTGGTGGGAGGTGGGTGCTGGGAAGGAACTGTGGCGAAATGCCTCTGCAGGTGACGGTGCAGGCCAATACCAGGAGGTGAAGTCACCAGTATCCCTTCCGCCCTTAAGTCCAGGGAAACGCAAGGCAAGGAACCAGGCGCCACCCCGGCCTTTCTCGAGCCCTTTCCCCGCCCACACATGGTGGCGAAGATCCGGGCCCGCCGCGCGAGGCACTCTGGGAGCGGAAGAAGGCGGCCGCGCGAGGGCTAGCGAACCGGAAGAAAAGGCGCTGGGCCTGAAAGCGCCCCGGTAATCGATATAGCTGCCGGTGTTTGCGGGTGGCAGGGAACCAGGCCTGGCGAGCGGGGTGTGTCGCGATGCCGGAGCTGGCGGTGCAGAAGGTGGTGGTCCACCCCCTGGTGTTGCTCAGTGTGGTGGATCATTTCAACCGGTGAGCGAGCGGCCTATAGCGGAGCTGGCGGCGCAGCCGCTGCTGAGTCACGGGCACGCTGGGGATGGCGCGGCGGCCGCGGGCGACCTGGGGACGCAGACAGGGCGGCTGGTGACCCTTACTTGTGCAGGAGCGGAGACCAGCCTCGGCTCACGATGCCGGAGTCATCCAGCCTCCTGCCCCTGCTCCAGCCGCCGCCACTCCGGGACCTGGGCTGCCTGTTCCGTTTACCCAGTGTGTTTTACAGAGTTCCCTTTCCGAGTTCGTTTTGCCGAAGTTCGTTTTATCGAAATCTGGATGATGCCGGGGGTCGGGGGATGCGGCTAGCTTTAGTTGGCCCTGACCCGCGCCCCCAAGCTCGTGTCTGTCACTTGGTTTTGCCGAAATCTGGATGAAGCCAGGGTGGGGTGGAGGCAGGCTAGCTTCATTTGGCTCTGACCCCTGTCCCCCAAGGTCGTATCTTCGTTTGACCCAGTTGGTTTCACTGAAATGTGAATGATGTATGGATGATGCCCGGGTGGGGCGGAGGGGGCTAGCTTCATTTAGCCCCGCCCCCAGGCTATCTATGTTTATCTTCGTTTGACCGAGTTAGTTTCACCGAAATATGGATGATGCCGGAGTGGGGCGCAGGGGGGCTACCTTCATTTGGCCCTGACCCCCGCCCCAGGGTCGTATTTATGTTTATCCTGGTTTAACCAAGTTGATTTCACCGAAATGTGAATGATGCTTGGCTGATGCTGGAGTGGGGCAGAGGGGGCTAGCTTCAATTTGTCCCTCACCCCCGCCCCCAGGTTCGTATCTATGTTTGTCTTAACTTGACCGAGTTCCTGTTATCGAAATCTGGATGATGCTCTGCACCAGGAAGGGCTTCCTGGATCAGCTGTGGTTTTAACCCATTAACATTTTTAAATGGGAATCTGATTAGACTCCGTCTCAAAAAAAAAGTACATATGTATATATAATATATATGTATATATAGTATATATGGATTCTATACAGATGTATATATATTAGGTAGATAGATGAGGTTTCCATTTAAAAAAAAAAAAAAAAAAAAACATGAGGCTGGGCAAGGCGGCTCACGCCTGTAATCCCAGCACTTTGGGAGGCTGAGACGGGAGGATCACTTGAGCCCAGGAGTTCGAAGCTGTCTTGAGCTCAGATCATGCCACTGCACTCCAGCCTGGGTGAGAGTGAGACCTTGTCTCCAAAAAAAAAAGAGAGAGAGAGACCAGTTGGAGATTTGGACCATAATGAATGAGGTAAGGAAACATCTCAGAGGTCATCTAGTAAGCTCACTGTTTGAGGGTGTACATCCACCACCCCTTGGTTTTGGAGCGGTTCATCCTGCTAGACCTGTTGCACATGTTTCTAAGTTTTACAAGATTGTTAGTTGAATTGGCAAATGTAAGGACCCAGTTCAGAGCATCTGCTATAAAGCCATTGTTGCAGTGTCCATTCTCCTATGACTTGCTCTGTGCAACTAATTCAGCTGGAGCCGTAAAAGGACCCTCAGCCTAGGATATGTTGGCTTTTCTACAGTAGAGGAATTACTATTTTTCTCCCATGGGATACTAGGGGCAGGCACCATTTCAGTTCTATTCAAGCACTTGTTAAGAGCACTAGCTTTTAGACTGGCCTGGTGGCACATGCCTCAAAATCCTAGCACTTTCGGAGACCGAGGTGGGTGGATTGCTTGAGCTTAGGAGTTCAAGACCAGCCTGGACCACATGGTGAAAATCCCTTCTCTACAAAAAAAAAAAAAATTACCCAGGTGTGGTGGTATGTGCCTGTAGTCTCAGCTACTTGGGAGGCTGAAGTGGGAAGATCACTTGAATCTGAGAAGTAGAGGCTGCAGTGAGCCAAGATTGTGCCACTGGACTCCAGTCTGCGCAACAGAGTGAGACCTTGTCTCAAAAACAAAGAAGAGCACTAGCTTCTCTATCAAGTAAGTGTAGGGTTTTAAAAACACAAATGGACTTTGGTAGACCAAAACAAAAGCCCATGAGTATGGAAGTTTCCCTTGAAGTTGGAAACTCAATTTCCCCCTTACCGCCCCCCCCCGCCCCTAAAAATTAGAGGCACCAGAAATACAGAATCATTAACTTTGTTTGATTCAAACCCAAACCTAGTAACCATTTATAGATTTGCCAACTGTATGCTTACAATTAAACCAATGTGAAACTAGCAGCTGTTAAGAAAATGTAATTAACAGTGGCTTTTGTCTTTCCTAAGCATAGAGTTGTGTTGCTGTGTTACACATTTACTAGTGGTTAAAGAATGCTTCCTGAAGACCAAGGAAATGGGTGTATGTAAGTGAAGCACTTGTAACTCCTTAGGAGAAAATGACTGAGGAGGCTTGAAATGGAGATAAAAATTCTCAAGTAAAATCTTTCTCATTCAGCCCTCCCCTATTTATTCATTTATTTTGAGACAGGGTCTGCCCAGGCTAGGATGCAGTGGCACAATCTCGGCTCACTGTAGCTATCCTCAAACTCGACCTTCTGGGCTCAAGCAATCCCCCCATCTCAGCCCCCCAACCCCAAGTAGCTGAGACTACAGGCACACCCCCACTGTGCCCAGCTAAGTTTTGTATTTTTTGTAGACAGGTTTTTGCCACATTGCCCACGCTGCTCATGCTGGTCTCAAACTCCTGAGCTCAGGTGATCTGTCCACCTCAGCCTCCCAAAGTGCTGGGATTACCGGCATGAGCCACCGTGCCTGGCCTACTCTAGCATCTTTATTCCAAAAAAGATTTCAGGATGGGAAAAGTTTAAAGGAGAAAGAAAGCTGCAAAGAAAAAGTTAAATGTGGTAGCGTGGCTTAAATGAGTTTTCAGACTAAGATCTGGGAAGTTTTCATTTTCTTCATTTTAAATTTCTGTGAAGTCTGAAATTTTCCCAAGCATGTATTACTTCACAGTCAATTTTAAGTAAAAACTGCCAGTGTGTGTCAGCACCAAGTTTGTGAATTGCCCCTTATAGTTAATATCAACCTAACCCTATTACATTGGTTTAGAGAGATTAGTTCCAAGTAAACTAAATTGTATCTGTGCCATTGATACTTCCCATTGAGTATCTTATTGTTGGATCCATGTTTCTGTGCTAACCTATCCACACTGACCACCTGTTTTCTCGTTCAGAATCGGCAAGGTTGGAAATCAGAAGCGCGTTGTTGGTGTGCTTTTGGGGTCATGGCAAAAGAAAGTACTTGATGTATCGAACAGTTTTGCAGGTAAAAGACAAATTTTGTGTTTTTCTGAGCATGATTAAAATGTCAGTTGACTTTTTAAGAAAATAAACTTTTGTTACCACTTTTGACTACAACCCACAGATTGTCTCAAAGTTGCTGAAGTATAGAAAAGAGAACCTGAAGATTGCACAGTAGACCAGGCAGTAAATACTTTAAACTTGCAGGCCATGTGGTCTCCACTGCACCTGCTCCTCTCTGCTGTTGTAGTGCAAGAGCTGCTATAGACAACATGTAAACAAACGATGAGAGTGGCAGTATTGCAGCAACCCTCTACAAAAACAGGCAGCTGGCAGTTTGTCAACCCCCACAAACTGTTCAACCAGGCTTCTTATAGGTAGAGTAAGGGGAGAGATGGGGAACTTTACCCGTGTGAATCCTCACAAGAACGTGTCCATGTATTACTTGGATGATTAAAGCAACAACAATAAAGAACACGCTGGATGACCTCCGGACTAGAGGTCACTAACTCTGGTGTCTAAAACGACCAGCTAATAATGTCATTTGCCAAATGGAAAATACCAGGAAATTACTGGGCTTCTGAAAAACTGAAAGGCATGTGTCTTTTTTAAAGAGTTACAACCTCTACCTGGCTGTAGCTGGTAGTTGCCAGGTATTCCAGTTTTTTAAGAGAAGCTGGAGGTCTGGATTTTTCTGTGAACTCTCCCAGTTTTTGAGGACAGCTCAAAAAAAAACTTTTAATATCGTGGTGGGCAAGTGAAACACCTAAGTGAATCAGAACTGGCCCGAGGGTCTTTACTTGTGACTTTTGTTCTAGGTTTCTACCAAGCACCCTAAACTAACTTTTTTTTCCTCTTTAGTTCCTTTTGATGAAGATGACAAAGACGATTCTGTGTGGTTTTTAGACCATGATTATTTGGAAAACATGTATGGAATGTTTAAGAAAGTCAATGGTACGTCTTGATGTTCTAAGGTGTTATAGCATAGAATTGATCTGTGTGTGGGGGGGTCTTCTGTTTGCTTTTCTTTAACATCAAGGCCCTTTCAGTTGGCTACACTTAGTAAGAGTAGTGGGAGTAGAAGAATAAGGTAGAATAAATGAAAAACTAGTGTAGCAATTTAAGGCCAAATAGGCCCCCTGGGTTTGGATAAGAGGGGAAATAACGCTCTAATTGCAGCCGAGAACCATCCAGTAAAAATCAGTCTTCCATTAGAGTTTTAGTACCACCAGGGTAAATATGTCTGGAATTTTCAAAGAGGTAAAGGACACAACTTCTTATCCTTTTTGAGGGAGTTGTATCGAGCTTCATGAAATAGTTAAAGCCCACTAATTTTTTTCCTTCCTAGCCAGAGAAAGAATAGTTGGCTGGTACCACACAGGCCCTAAACTACACAAGAATGACATTGCCATCAACGAACTCATGAAAAGATACTGTCCTAATTCCGTAAGTGCTCTCTATTTTTAAAACTCTTGAATGATTTTTTGCCAGCCAGCTCAAGTAAGAGCATCCAGGGAAGAATTTGAGTAGCAAATCTGCTTACTGCTTTATCTCCATAAACTTGTTAATTTGTAGTGCTCTGTGAAGTATGTAACCTAATACATTTGATAAGTAACAGGTTATACCTGCTAAGTACGAGGTGTATGAGCTATGTAATCCTCCCAGTAACTGTATATCCTCTTTAGGAATGAGAAAACTGAGGTTTAGAATGGTGAGGAAGGTCTGGTAAGGGGTGGGACTGGGATTGAAATTTTGGCTGTATTGACTCTAATGTCCTTGTGCGAGGCACTGTACTGCCCCTCAGCTTGTTAATGAAGGGGATCGAAAAGCAGAAAAAATGATGAGATCATTTGAAGTATAAATGCATTTTTGCTGAAAATTCTGGTTCCTTTCTAATTGAATAGAAGAAATAGCTTTAGTAATTGTGAGAGGAATGCCTGAAATTACCCCTTTTGTGCTGGGCGTGAGATGATTTGCTAAGATGTGTTTCTCGGCCAGGTATTGGTCATCATTGATGTGAAGCCGAAGGACCTAGGGCTGCCCACAGAAGCGTACATTTCAGTGGAAGAAGTCCATGATGTGAGTCATCTTGCCATGAACCGGGGGGGGTTCGACTTGCCGCTTATTGGGTGATTGGCTTTTTTTTTTTTTTCAATTTTCAGGTCAACAAATCCTTTGTCTCTATAACAAAAGAAGGTAGTTAAGTTTTTTCCCCTTTGACTTTTTTAATCACCACATTTTGGAAATGGAGAGGAACACAGAAATCTAAATTCCATCCAGGCACAGTGGCTCACTCAGTGCTTTGAGAGGCAGAGGTGGGAGGATTGCCTAAGCCTAGGAGTTGAGGACCAGCCTGGGCAACATAGCAAGACCCCTACAAAAATAAAAACATTAGCCAGGCATGATGGTCCATGCCTGTATTCCAAGCTACTCAGGAGGTTGAGACGGGAGGATTGTCTGAGCCCAGGAGTTCAAACTTACAGTGAGCTATGATCACGCCACTGCACTCCAACCTGTGCGACAGTGAGACCCTGTCCCCCCAAAAAAACAAAACAGAAATCCAGATTCCCCTTTTATAAATGAAAACTTTAAGGGATGAATTACGGTCTCCTTTTGGGTTTAGATTTGCAGTATTTATCCTTACTTTCAGTTTTAAGATTTGGAAAAGGATATTTTAGGATAGCTCTGTGCAAATGTTCCTTGCATCGAGCTCTGTCTTCCTGGAGCTTTTCTCTTTGCCTGGCTACCAGGGAACTTAGATCCAATGTATCACCTAGTTGCAGTAGGGCTTTCATCCCTGTTTTGACCCCGTTGTTTTAAGTGAATTTTTCTCCTGCCTCTTTAGAAAAGGAATTGAGGTTGCTCATACACACGCACCCCAATGAAGCAAGATTTTTTTTTTAGTAGGGGATAAAGGGGATATACGGGTCATGTTACCAGGTGAAACTCAAGAAGAATTAATGCCTGTAAAGGTTACCAAGAAATCCCACAAGACTGTTAAAGGTTCTGACCATCTTGGCATGCAAAGCAAAGAGAATGCCCCTTGCAGGATTAACCCCATCCTGAATAAAATAATCACGGCTCACTTCTCACTTCTATAGCACCTAGTTGAGTGGAGTGACTTGCCAAGGTCTCGGAGCTCCCTTATTACGTACATGGCGGCGCCAGATTTGAACCCAGCTAGCGTGGCTGTGGAGCCTGTGCTCTTACCACTGTGCTGTCCTCCCTTGCACACAGTTTACAGGCTTTTGCAGGAGACGTACAGCCTCTTCTGGCACAAAGTCTGAGAAAAGTATCTTCCGAGTCCCTTCAGGATGTCACTGGGTGCCCACCAGGAACCATGTCCCCAGTGGATCCTTTGATTAATTCAGACCGCCAGAAAGCCAGCTATTCTGATTGCATTGGTTTGGGCACTCTGGAATCGTTTGATCCAAGAGACAAAAAAGGGCTAAAAGTTACATTTTCTGGCATGAACTTGCTTCAGTACAGATACTCTATATTGTCCATTCTAGAAAGAACTATATACTTTTTTTTTTTTTTTTTTTAAGATAATCTCGCTCTGTTGCTCTGGCTGGAGTGCAGTGGTGTGATCTCAGCTCACTGCACCCTCCACCTCCCAGGTTCAAGTGAGTCTCATTCCTCAGCCTCCAGAGTAGCTGGAATTACAGGCGCCCGCCACCACACCTGGCTAGGTGTTTTTCTGTAGAGGGTTTTTTGCCGTGTTGCCCAGGCTGGTCTCGAATTCTCATCATTCCAAAGTGCTGAGATTACAGGTGTGAGCCACCACGCCCAGCCAGAACAATACACTTATAAGAATCAACCTGAGACTTACCTGTGTGTCCATTCCAAGTGTGGGCTTGAGGGAATTGCCAGATTTTCTCAACTCACAGTGCCCCAGCAGACTGCATCACTGAGCAGCACCACAGTGATGTCAGCTTTGAAGGCTAAACTTTCAAAGCAAGCCTTGCCCACCCTTGCCATAGAAAATTCTCAGTCATGCACCCATTAAATGAGCTGACGTAAAGCCAAAGTCTCAAGGTGCGAAAAGGAAAACATAGCAGTTTGTTTCTGGAAAATAAATAATTATAGTTAGGCTTCCTCTCCCAGGATGGAACCCCAACCTCGAAAACATTTGAACACGTGACCAGTGAAATTGGAGCAGAGGAAGCTGAGGAAGTTGGAGTTGAACACTTGTTACGGTGAGACCCTAGTACACATCAAAATAATGCGCTGCCCGAGAGGCCACACAGTGTAAGGAAGAGGTTTGTGTCAAGAGTATGGAGACCTGGGTTCCGGTCCTGGCCATCCACTAACAAGTCTGCCATTCTGAGCAAATCACAGGCTCTTTCCAGACCTTTGTTTTCTTGTCTGTACATTGAAATGTTTGAACTATATCAACTGTAAATGTCTTGAGTTACAATTTATGACTTTGTGGATAGCATACCTTGTCTGGAAACTAGAATGTTGGCTGTGATGGGAAGAGAGGTGTGAGAATGCAGGCCTGCACTCCACTAGATGTCCTTCTCAACAAATGTAGCCCATTTTCTGGAGAGAATCTTCATCTTGGGGTAGCTTTTGTTTCAAAATCCTATATCTATATGATCCTTATTTGAAAGGGGTCATAGTTTTATCAGTCAATGAGGTTCCTTCCAGTTCTAAAGATTACCGTCTCTTAAATTTAAGCTTCTCGATATTCTGGAGATGCTGGTAGAGAAAATGCCATCCTTTTAAGAACAGGAAAGCCGAGATAACTTCAGTATAAGGCTACCCAGAAAGTTATTGGCAGATCTCAACTGTTCACCTAAACAGTCTCTTTTTTTTTTCTTAAGTGAAAATGGTTTTATTTTAGCTCTCTTTTGTAATTATTTTTTGAAAAATGTCCTGTGATGAGAAAGATAAAATATGTGGCTCCGAATGATAACAATTTCGTAATTGATAACTAAATCATTATCAAATGGAAAAGTGACATTTTTCTTTTAAAAACTTGCCGCACCCAACAAAGCTAGGTATTTTCTTAGAATGTAAGACCTTGCGTGATAACATGGTACCCGATGCCTTTTCCTGCCCTTTCTAACTGCGGGTTATTACAGAGACATCAAAGACACGACGGTGGGCACTCTGTCCCAGCGGATCACAAACCAGGTCCATGGTTTGAAGGGACTGAACTCCAAGCTTCTGGATATCAGGAGCTACCTGGAAAAAGTCGCCACAGGCAAGCTGCCTATCAACCACCAGATCATCTACCAGCTGCAGGACGTCTTCAACCTGCTGCCAGACGTCAGCCTGCAGGAGTTTGTCAAGGCCTTTTACCTGAAGACCAACGACCAGATGGTGGTAGTGTACTTGGCCTCGCTGATCCGTTCCGTGGTCGCCTTGCACAACCTCATCAACAACAAGATTGCCAACCGTGATGCAGAGAAGAAAGA
Organism: Piliocolobus tephrosceles; assembly: GCF_002776525.5. Classification (NCBI taxonomy): domain Eukaryota; kingdom Metazoa; phylum Chordata; class Mammalia; order Primates; family Cercopithecidae; genus Piliocolobus; species Piliocolobus tephrosceles. The sequence goes on along the minus strand of NC_045450.1, from coordinate 54,844,211 downwards.
AGGGCAGGAGAAAGAAGACAGCAAAAAGGATAGGAAAGAGGACAAGGAGAAAGATAAAGATAAGGAAAAGAGTGATGTAAAGAAAGAGGAGAAAAAGGAGAAAAAGTAAAACATGTATTAAATAGCTTTTTTAATTTGTAAATTAAAATCTCACAAACTAAACCAGTCTGCTGCCAGAGGGTTCTTTTCCACTCGGCGTGCTCGTTAGGAAGCTGGCCCGCCGAGAGCTCTCTGCCTCCGGCCACTCTTGCTGTGGTGCTACATGGAAGAGTATGGAGACTGAGCTCAAACCTGAACTGCAGCTTCAGCTGCTGGGAGCTGGGGATATGATAGTCAGCTCAGGCTTCAGATTGTGTGAGGAAAATGAGGAGAAATCAACAAAGCGTTTTGGTAACTCTTCATTCGTTTCTCTGTAAAACCAGAAGTTGAATTTTCCCCATGTTGAAAGATTCTTGGGGTCTGTTTCTGGAATTTTACACAATCGCTAAATGGAATGCATGAATTCCATCATGTTTTCTGCCTGGTAACACGTAGAGTCCAGACCCTTCTGAACTCTGCTGACAATACCACACCATGTTTTGGACCCACAGCTCTGGCATTCTCAGGGGTTGTGATCCAGCTCCATATATTGTTTACCTTCAAAGACACGATTAAATGACTTGATTTTTAAGGCTGTGTTCTAGTCGTTTTTGACTTTGGGAGTAGTGATCGTTGTTTCCAGAAGCAGCCAAGACAGCCTTCGATTGGAGCTGCCTTAAGGAGTTCTCTTGGACTTGGTACCATTTATGAAAGAGCTTCACGTTCCCCTAAATGGAAACAGGCAGTCTGCTGTAGTGAGGAGAGTTCTCTGAGCTCAGAAGACCCAGGTTCTAGTTTGTACCTCAGATCCCTCATTTGTGAAGTGGTAGGTTGCAGTCAGTCATCTCTGAAGTCCCCAGAACAGTGTTTCAAAAGGGACACATTTACCACTGTAGCAGCTGTAAGTACCTCAGACCACAGGCCAAACAGGCATGTTACTAAGAATGGAACAAACAACATTTCCCCTAAGATAAGTGCAGAGGACTCCTAGAGGAACTAATTTACAAGGCACTAAATCATTTGACATATAGTAGTCACGGATATTAAATTTCCTTTCTTGAACAGGTAGAACCTCTCAAATGCACTACGTGGATTATTCATCTTGAAAGATTTAAGAATACAATAAAAGAGCACAAAAACTCAGTTGCATCTCAGAAACCACTTCATGAGGTTATAATGCCTTAAAGTAATCAGAAGCATCGATTTTTATTCCGTAGACCTGCCAAAGAGCTAGTTAGTGGAAATTTGGAAATAGGTACAGCTTGAGGATCCCTTATCTGAAATGCTTGGAATGTTAAGGATGAATGCTTGAATGTTAAGGATTTGGGAAATTTTTTTTTTTTTTAATATTTGCATTATACTTAACAGCTGAGCGTACCTAATCTGAAATGTACCAATGCAGATTTCCTTTGAATACCATGTAAGTGTTCCAAAAGTTTCAGATTTTGGAGCATTTCAAATTTTTGGATTGGGGCACTCAACCTGTAGTAAAATGTAAAATGATTATCATTCAGCATAAATAGAGGCATGCCCCATCGGGGTTCATTTCAGAATTCATCAAGATTCTGAGATAAAAAGGCATGGTAAAGTGAAAACAGAACTAAATTGACTTTTCTGTTTCAGAAGCCAAAAGTCAGATGGTTGTATCTAATTGAATAAAAGAAACTTGAAGTACATAGATTAAAACTTAAGGTGTATCCCAAACCACGGGGGCGTTGAAGAAGCTTTTGAGATTTAGGTGCCGTGTTTGGAACACACTGACGTGACAGGGAGCCTGGACCATAAACCCTCTCTAGGAAATGGGCAAGAACAAGACTCGGGCACGGGAGGAGAGCCAGGTGCCATGGTGCTGACGCTCTAAGCAAGTGAACGCGGCGTCATCCTAAGGAATGGGTCCTGTATGTGAGGCTCGGGGGCAAGTGCACACCTGAATTGACACTGCACAGGATTCAGGTCTGCCTTTAAGAATATAATGCAGGGTTGGGGGCAGTGGCTGGTGCCTGTAATCCCAACACTGGAAGGCTGAGGCAGGAGGATCACTTGAGCCCAGGAATAAGAGACCAGCCTGGACAACATAGTACGACCCATCTACAAAAAGTTTTAAAAATTGTCTGGGTGTGGTGGGATGTGCCTTAGTCCTAGCTACTCAAGAGGCTGAGGCAGAAGGACACTGGAGCCCGGGAGCTCAAGGTTGTAGTGAGCTGTGATCGCATGCCACTACACTCCAGCCTGGGCAACAAAGCAAAATCCTGTCTCAAAAAACAAACAAAAAAGTATCATTTGGATTTAAAAGACTTTCTCAGGGTCCAGTGAACTAGCACAATGCCACAGCCTTTTAAGTTGGTCACAGTCTGATGAACTGAAATGTTCATTGAGCATCTAAGAACATGGGAATCCGCAGGCCTTATTATTTTTTAATAGTTTGGCCCACATACGAACAAAACTGACTTCTTCCCTCCTAACAGGAATCTTCCATTCCTACTTATGAAGAAAATAGCCTGTAGCCTGTGAAGTAACTATGCACATTTTCTAAGGCCAAATTGCTGCCATCATGTAGAAGAGGGGGAGCCCAGTAGAGCTACCAATGAAGTCTTGCTCATACAAACAGCAGCTGACTTGACTGCAAAACCCAGGGCCCACCCCTAAAATAAAGCCTTACCTTTGTGTAGTCTGGCAGTCTGGAGATGAGACTTCTAAATGACTTTTGCTGGTTTTGGAAACACTGAAAAAGTATTCTGGAAAAAGTGTGATCCTGAGCTTGGATCTCATCTCCATAGCTGCAACATTAGCTTCCCTTCCATTTCACCACAGCTTCAGAATGACTGTCTAATAGATTTCAGGCTGCTCCTGTGACACATCTTACAGAGGATGGTGTTTACTCCTGAATTACGGTTTTCTGTTTGAAAACATGAAATAATGTGAGTTATAGACTGGGGATAAATGTGGAGAGGGTCCTGAAGTCAAGGAGAAGATTCTACCAAAACTAGAGCACTTTAATGCCAGAAGTAGGCCAGGTGTAGTGGCTCACACCTGTAATCCCAGCACTCTGGGAGGTCGAGGCAGGTGGATTACTTGAGGTCAGGAGTTCAAGACCAGCCATGGTAAACACCATCTCTACTAAAAATACAAAAATTAGCTGGGCGTGGTGGCATGCACCTGTAATCCCAGCTACTTGAGAGGCTGAGGCAGGAGAATCGCTTGAACTGGGATGCGGAAGTTGCAGTGAGCCGAGTGCCACTGAATTGCAGCCTGGGCAACACAGCGAGACTCTATCTCAAAAAAAAAAAAAGAAAAGAAAGAAAAAAAATGCCAGAAGCAGATGAAGGACAACCACAGGTTTAAATGAAAACAAGCTGAAGCAATGCAAACTTTTTATATTAGATATTTGATTTTTAAGTAAGTGTTGGTTTTCTAAAAAAAAAGAAAAAGAAAACAGGAAATAGCCCTCACCTTGTGGAAAAGAATGAAATCTCCCATTCACTGGGAAGTTATGCAAAGGCATTTTCTTCTACCATTTTCCATTAAGCAAAATAAAACTTGAGAATGAGTTAGGATTGTTTGTCAGACTGTATAACACGCTAACAAAACCACTTTCATCTGCCCTGTCTGGGAAAATGGGGTGGATACAGGACTGTGGCAAGGCAGAGAAACATTTGATTTATATGGCCCACAAGAGAAAATGTTTACAACTTCCCTAAGCAAATGTATTGCAAATTATTACACGTAATACCTGTGCACATTCCTATGCCGTTCAACTCTTGGCATTACCGATTTTTGCCTGGTAGCAGTGCAAAATTGAGATCTTTTTTTTAAAAAAGTAAAGCCTGTTTTTTGGCCAGGCACGGTGGCTCACACCTGTATTTGGGAGACCGAGGTGGGCAGATCACGAGGTCAGGAATTCAAGACCAGCCCAGCCACCGCGAAGAAATACCATCTCTACTAAAAGTACAAAACTTAGCTGGGTGTGGTGGTGGGAGCCTGTAATCCCAGCTACTCGGGAGGCTGAGGCAGGAGAATTGCTTGAACCCGGGAGGCGGAGGTTGCAGTGAGTCGTGCCACTGCACTCCAGCCTGGTGAAAGAGCAAGACTCTGTCTCAAAAAACAAAAAGTAAAGTCTGTTTTTATTGGGGGAGTAAATAAGAATTGACTCAGTATAGACATGGAAGTGAGGAAAGAAAATATGTGAAAAGAAGGGAAGAAGAAACTGTGGAAGTCGTGTTTCTAGCGCCCAAATCAAGAGGAATCTTTTGCTAATCGTTGCTCTTTGGAGCCGATCTGTTCTTCGACACTAGATGGCATCATTCACTCAGCTCATCTCATCTCCTGTCGAGAAAAATTTGATTCCCACAATTACTTCCTGCCATTTCTGCTTTCGGCTGAAGCCACCCAGGCAAAATTGTGAAGGAATTTGAAGAGGCTATGGGTGCAAAAAGACTGGGTTAAGCCTCCACACCTCCACCCTTACGTCCTTTTACACACTGCTGCTGGGGGATGAATACAAGCAGATAGTTCGTGCTTCGAGTTTCCTCACTGCTGTTATTACTCTTCTAATTTTTTTTTTTTTTTTTTTTTGAGACTGGGTCTTGCTCTGTCACTCACGCTGGAGTGCCGTGATGCGATCAGAGCTCATTGCAGCCTCAAACTCCTGGTCTCAAGCGATCCTCCTGCCTCAGCCTCCTGAGTAGCTGAGACGGCAGGCACAAGCCACCACACCCAGGTAATTTTTTAACTTTTTCGTAGAGACAGGTTCTCACCTTGTTGCCCAGGCTGGTCTTGAACTTCTGGGATCAAGCAATCCTCCTGCCTCGGCCTCCGAAAGTGCTGGGATTACAGGCATGAGCCCTCGTGTCCAGCCTCCTAATTACTTTAAGGATCCTACTCAGTGGTGTGCTGGTAAACATGTAACAATCAGTTCTCCAAAAAAGGGATGAGGGGCATTGGTTTGTAAGCCTTTCCCAATTTCCCTGGTATAAATACTCCCACGGTGGCTGATTTCACAACGACCTGAGTTGGGAGGAGAGGCGCAGGAGCACAGTGCTATATAGTATTTCTACCTTACAGATAAGATAGACAAAAATAACCTTAGGAGCACACCTGATAGTAAAACGTAGTAAAGAAAGTAGGGCCGGGCGCGATGCCTCATGCCTCTAATCCCAGCACTCTGGAAGGCCGAGGCAGGCGGATCACCTGAGGTCAGGAATTTGAGACCAGCCTGGCAAAACATGGGGAAACCTTGTCTCTACTAAAACTACAAAAATTAGCCGGGCATAGAGGCATGGGCCTGTAATCCCAGCTACTTGGGAGGCTGAGGCAGGAGAATTGTTTGAACCCAGGAAGCAGAAGTTGCAGTGAGCCAAGATCGTGCCACTGGGCAACAGAATGGGACTCGGTGTCAAAAAAAGAAAAGAAAGAAAGAAAAATATTTTCTTAATATAATCTATTTAACTATAAGTTTATACAATTTCATTTTTAACAATGGTTGTGTTTAGCCTCCAGCTCACAAAATTTCTGAAAATTTAACAATTGGCTTTTGCAAACCTGTGCAACCTGGCTCCAAGCCCACGCTTTCCAGTCCTATTTAAATGATCACTGCCTTCATAACTGTTATTTAATCCCCAGTTGTTCTCATTTTATACCTGTTTCTGTTTTTTTCAAGAAAATTAACCAAGACTTGGGGGTTCATTCAAAGTAGCCCTCTTCACACAGGGGCAGATAGTTGTAGGTGACAAATCTTTGTCAAATGCCTGGGACTTTTCCAGAAGTGGGTAGTGCTGCTTGGTTGAGTGATTCGTTTCCACTTACTAGGACCTCAGCTAGCCATTCTCTAGCAGTTATTCAAAGCATAGAACCAATGACAGCAGATTTCACTATGATGCTTGTTAAAAATTCAGGTTTCTGGCCAGGTACGGTGGCTCACGCCTATAATCCCAGCTCTTTGGGAGGCCAAGGCGGGCAGGTCACTTGAGGCCAAGAGTTCAAAACCAGCCTGGCCAATACAGTGAAAGCCAGTCTCTGCCAAAAAGCACAAAACTTTGCCGGACGTGGTGACACGCGCCTTAGTCCCAGCTACTCAGGAGGCTGAGGCCAGGAGAATCTATTGAACCCGGGAGGCAGAGGTTGCAGTGAGCTGAGATTGTACCACCATACTCCAGCCTGGGTGACAAAAACCCTATCTCAAAAAAAAATAAAAATTCAGGTTTCTGGGCCCAAGCCCAGACCTGCTGTGTTAGAACCTCTGGGGAGCTGTGTTTTTAAGATGGTCTCCATATGGTTCCTGCCCACATGAAACTTAGCGAACATTTATTTTGATGTAGATCAATCTTATCAATTATTTTTTTTAACAGTCCGGGGGTCTGTCTTGTTTTTTTGTGCCGTTTTAAAATCATTTATTTATTTATTTTTCATAGAGATGTGTCTCCCTATGTTGCCCAAGCTGGTCTTGAACTCCTGGGCTTAAGCAATCCTCCTGTTTTGGCCTCTCAAAATGCCAGGATTACAGGTGTGAGCCACCATACTCAGCCCTTTATTTTTATTTTTTTTTTTTTTACACCTATAAAGCCATGAATTCAAGAGGATCGGGTTCCAGAAGCTTGGGTTCCTTTTCCCTGTTCTCACAGATTGTGCTTCTCTGACTGGAGCAGGCTGGCACTTCAGTTGAACCCAGGTACTCTCTAGCTGCCTTCTCTTTTTTTTTGAGACGGAGTCTCTCTGTGTTGCCCAGGCTAGAGTGCAATCTTGGCTCCCAGCAACCTTCACTTCCCAGGTTCTCAAGATTCTCCTGCCTCAGCCTCCCAAGTTGCTGGGAATACAGGCATGCGTCACCATGCCCAGCTAATTTTTTTATTTTTAGTAGAGATGGGGTTTCACCATGTGGGCCAGGCTGGTCTTGAACTCCTGACTTCAGGTGATCCGCCCACCTCAGCCTCCCAAAGTGCTGGGATTACAGGCATGAGCCACCGCGCCTGGCCTCTTCCTCATTTTCTTTTCTTTTTTTTTTTTTTTTGAGATGGAGTCTCGCTCTGTCACCCAGGCTGGAGTGCAATGGCACGATCTCGGCTCACTGCAACCTCCACCTCCCAGGTTCAAGCAATTCTCCTGCCTCAGTCTCCTGAGTAGCTGGGATTATAGGTGTGTGCCACACACACTGCTAATTTTTGTATTTTTGGTAGAAATGGGGTTTCACCGTGTTGGTCAGGCTAGTCTCGAACTCCTGACCTTGTCATCCACCTGCCTCGGCCCCCCAAAGTGCTGAGATTACAAGCATGAGCTACTGCACCTGGCCTCTCTTCCTCATTTTCAATCCTGACTCCATCCCCACCTCTTAGCCCTCAGCATATAAACCCTCAGCTCCCTCCCATATTACACTCACACACCTGCACTCTGCAGCCCCTGCTGTAGCCTTCCTCCATCCTTCTTTTCCCAGTTAACCTTCAGCAAATGGCTCATCTGTCTGTTGCCTTCTCTTCTTTGTCTTCCAGGTACTTCCTTAATCATCTGCAGTCTGGCTTTTGCCCCCCACCATTCCACTAAAGTAGCTTTCACTAAAGTCACCAATGGCTTCTTTGTCCATCCAGTTGGCCTTTCTGAACCCTTATGTATTAGTCTGTTTTCACACTGCTGATAAAGACATACTTATGACTGGGTAATTTATAAAGAAAAAGAGGATTAATGGACTCACAGTTCAAGTGCCTGGGGAGGCCTCACAATCATGGCAGAAGGCAAGAGAGGACTTGTGCATGGGAACTCTGTATAAAACCATCAGATCTTGTGAACCTTATTCACTGTCATGAGAACAGCATGGAAAAGACCCATCCCCATGATTCAATTGCCTCCCACTGGGTCCCTCCAGTGACATGTAGGAATTGCGGGAGCTACAATTCAAGATGAGATTTGGATGGGGACACAACCAGACCGTATTACCTTACCTCCCTGGCTTGATCCCTGGCACTTCTATCATGGTACTCTTACCTGCTTCTTAGAGCCTCCTGAGCCCCTTTGGCTCCATTTTCTCTAGACCCTCATTTGACTCAACCTACGTATTATATTTTAAAGAATCCCGCATCGTTATCTGATGCCTCTGATTCCAATATTCATTCCTCCTCTTTCTTCCAGACCCTGGCTGGTCACGCCACCAGAACACAGGAGCCATACTGGCCGCCCTGCTCAGCTTCAGCTTCTGCATTCAGCCACCTGGTCCTGTGGGTTCTACCACGTGGACCCTCTCTGACACCTGCCCCTCTGCATTCCTGCTGCCCCTGCCTATGTGCGAACGTTCATCTCCTTTCTGTTCTGTTGCTACAGTTGCCCAACAGCTCTTTCTGCCTACTTTCTCACCTTCCCCCTCTTCCTCTTTCTATTCCAGTGCCAGAGTTAAATGGCTGGAGGAAGAACCTCAAATGTAGAGAGTGGCAAGACTCTTAATCCTCAGTTCATGACTGCCATCATCACCATCATCATCAAACGTATCCTTTCTTTGATATTTTTTACCTGATTTCCTCTATCCTTCTAACCACCCATCCTTCCCACACACATAAGCTATAGCCACTTCAACGTGTTTAATAAACGTCCTTAGATATGGATGGATCCACAAAGAACATGCAGCGTAATGTTCTCGAACTCCTGACCTCATGTGATCCGCCTGCCTCAGCCTCCCAAAGTGCTGGGATTACAGGCGTGAGCCACCACACCCGGCCCATGCAGCGTAACGTTCTATGTGCATGTGTTTTAATTTCTATAAGTTTCCCTTTAATTTCATTCTTTCCTACCTTTTTATAAAACTTAAAACTATGTTTTAAGGACCTGTCTTCATGGCTGTATGTATAGATTCATTCAGTTCATAGCTTGTAACTGCTTGTGGCAGCAACAGTACTATGTGTTCCCAAATCCTGTTCCACATTCCTCTTTCCTGGACATACTGCAGACTACACTTGCCACCCCTTTTGCTCCAGAGAAGGCCACGAGATGAGTCCCGGACAAAGAAAAAATATAAGCAGGCCGGGCATGGTGCCTCACGCCTATAATCCCAGTGCTCTGGGAGGCAAGGGTGGGTGGATCACCCCAACCCTTGGGGGCGGATCACCACCCAGGAGATCAAGACCATCCAGGCCAACATGGTGAAACCTGGTCTCTACTAAAAATACAAAAATTAGCTGGGAGTGGTGGTGCGTGCCTGTAATCCCAGCTACTTGGGAGGCTGAGGCAGGAGAATCACTCGAACCAGGGAGTCGGAGGTTGCGGTGAGCCGAGATCGCGCCACCGCATACCAGCCTGGTGAGAGAACGAGACTGAGAAAGTGAAAAGTCCCTTCTGTCTCACTCACCCCCTGCCTGGGCGATAGAGGAGGGACATGTTGAGATGGCAAGTCACACAGGGTGCAGCCTGACTGCCGAGTCGCTTTACAGAGAAGAGATGTCCTAGAGAAACACGCGCCTTGCATTTGATTTGATGTAAGCTGGAAATAAAACTTGTGTTCAGCCACGGAGATTGGAGGGCTGTTTGTCATCACGACGTAACTTTGCCTACCCTGCTAGTCCACTAAGGTGGGGCTCCATTGTAATCAGCCACCGTAGTTTACTCACCTACCTCCTAGTGATGGACACCTGGGTTACTTCCAGCTCTCCGCCACCACAAACAAAGCTACCACATGTCCTCTTAAGGACCTGAGCAAGAGTTTCTATGGAGTCCATGTCCAGGAGTTTGCAGGAACATAGTTCATGCCTCTAAGTACAGCCAGATTGCACGCTAGAGTGGCTGCAGTCCTTTATGCTCCTACTCACAGTTCATGAGGTTACCATGTCTGAAACCACAGTATATTTTAGCAGCTTAAAGTATGGGCTCAAGTCAGATTGCTTGACTTGGAATCTAAGATGTATAAACTACTAGCTGTTAAGGCTATTTGGCCGGGCGTGGTGGCTCACACCTGTAATCCCAGCACTGGAGGAGGCCGAGGCGGGGGTATCACCTGAGGTTAGGAGTTCGAGACCAGACTGGCCAACCTGGTGAAACCCCGTCTCTACTAAAAATACAAAAAATTAGCCAGGATGTGTGCTTGTAATCCCAGCTACTTGGAAGGCTGAGGCAGGAGAATCACTTGAACCCAGGAGGCAGAGGTTGCAGTGAGCCGAGATCGCACCATAGCACACCAGCCTGGGAGACAGAGCAAAAAAGACAAATCTCTATCTCCATTTTCTCCTCTGCAACATGGGAATAGTTTTATTACTACCTGCTTCATAGATTTGTTAGGAAAATTACACAATAATTTTTACACAAAATATTACATTACACAAAAATATTACTTATAAGGGGCTTGGAGCAGAGCCTGCACACAGTATATCCCGTGTCAGTGTGATTGTGACGGGCCTTATTAATATGCTTGCCAACCTAACACAGCGCATGATCCAACTTCCCAATTTTTATAGATCTTAGGAGTGCAATAGTATTCTGAAGTTATTCTGATAGAGCTTTCTCCCCATGGCCATGTCTATTGTCCCTTCTGTGAATTGCTACTTCTGTCTTTTGCTCATCTTTTTTTCTATTGAGTTTCTTTTCTTTTTCTTGTCGATTTTCAGACATCCTTTGAATATTCAGGAAACAACTCCTGTTTCGGTTTTTTGTGACAGCTCTTTTCAGTCAGTCCCATCTGTCTGTTACTTTATCTTTGGGGAGCTTTGTGGAACAGAAATCTTCTATTTTGATGTAGACAAATCAATCCATTCTCCCCTATGGTTAGTGCTTTGTGAATTACACTTAAGAAGCCCTTCCCCAGCTTAAAGTCCCAAATCTATTCTCATATTTACACATCATTAGCTTTATATTTTCACCTTTCACATTACATCTTTTCATTCACTTCAAGTTTCTTTTTTATTTTTACTTTTTGAAAGACAGGGTCTCACTCTGTCACCCAGGCTGAGGGTGTGGTGGTACAATCATAGCTCCCTGTAGCTCAACCTCCCGGGCTCAAGCGACGCTCCCACCTCAGACTCCCAAGTCGATGGAACTACAGGCGTGCACTACCATACCCAGCTAGTTTTCTGTAGAGACGAGTGTCTTGCTCTGTTGCCCGGGCTGGTCTCCCCACCTTAGACTCCCAAGTGCTAGGATTACAGGTGTGAGCCACCACACCCAGCCTCCACTTCAAGTTTCAAGACTTCTATTTATCTGACAATTTTCAGCTCTGCACCTCCCCAGCCTTCTGTTGTCCCTCAAGCACCCAAGCCTTGAGCCTGAATACACTTCTGGTCTGCAGCAGTCGGGGAACGGGCAGTAGCTGAGTTGCATGGGGTCTGGGAGGGGAGGTGGGTGTCCAACTCCTCTGTATACGGATGCTTAACTACTCCACTTGTTTTTGTTTGTTTTGAGATGGAGTCTTGCTCTGTTGCCCAGGCTGGAGTACAGTGGCACAATCTCCGCTCATTGCAACCTCCCCCTCCCAGGTTCAAGTGATTCTCCTGCCTCAGCCTCCTGAGTAGCTTGGACTACAGGTGCCCACCACCATGCCCGGCTAATTATTTGTAGTAGAGATGGGGTTTCACCATGTTGGCCAGGCTGGTCTCAAACTCCTGACTTCATGATCCGCCCACCTCAGCCTCCCAAAGTGCTGGGATTACAGGCATGAGCCACTGCGCCCGGCCTACTCCAGTTGTTTTTAGGCCCTAGTATCACCCTTGCCTTCTTGCTGCCCCCAAACCCTAAGTCTCTCAGGTGGTCTACTAGACAGAGCGGCTCATTTCTCATCGGCCTCCCCTGCAGTGCAACTTCCTGCTCTGCTTGATCAATTACAATCCTCCACCTGCTGTCTGCCTTGTACAACTATGTTAGCCATCCTCGTCTCCACCAAGTCCTCTTATGTTCTCTTTGCCCTTGTAGGTTAAGATTTTTATAAAACTTTCACCTTGTTTATGGTAAGAGATAGGAATTCAACGTTGTTTCCTCCCGAGAGTATTCATCCCCAGCCCCTGCAGCTCCCGTGCTCTAGTCTTTTGCATCAGATTAAATGGTATCATCCTCTTCCCGGTTTCTCAAGCCAAAAATGAAGACGTCATCCTTGACTTCGCTCTTTCTCTCATGCCCCATTTCCAGTCCACTGGCAAAATCACGTCGATTGCACCCCAAAGGCAGCGTGAGTCTTTCCATTTTCTAGTCCATATGGAGTCAACACCTGACCCAAAGCCAGCGCCTCTCCTGGATATCCACGGTGCCTCCAACCACCCTCCCTGCGTCCCTCCAGCTCCAGGGGACCCACGCTCCATGCTGCCTTTGGGGTGATCTTTCTCAGGTTACCTCGGGGCACACCTGTCCTGTGCCTGAGCCTCCAGTGGCTTCCCACTGCTCTTAGAATGAAAACCGAAGCTCTTCATCAGGGCTCATGGGTCCCTGCATGACCCGGACCTGTGCCAACCTATGGGTCTCCTCTTATGCTGCCCCTGCTCAACCCACTGAGCAGGGTGCCCCTGAGCACCCCAGCCTCAACCCACTCTCAGAACAGGTCAGCCTCCTTCCCACTCAGATGGCTGCACTGGATGCTTCTAACTCTGGACATTCCTCCTCCAGCTCTTTACTTGACTGGCTCCTTCTTATTATTAGTTTGATTTTATTTTATTTATTTATTTATTTTGTGAGACAGTCTCACTCTGCCACTCAGGCTAGAGTGCAGTGGCGCGACCTTGGCTCACTGCAACCTCCACCTCCCAGGTTCAAGCGATTCTCCTGCCTCAGCCTCCCGAGCAGCTAGGATAACAGGCACCCACCACCGTGCCTGGCTAATTTTTGTATTTTTAGTAGAGACAAGGTGTCATCATGTTGGCCAGGCTGGTCTCAAACTCCTGACCACAGGTGATCCACCCGCCTCGGCCTCCCAAAGTGCTGGGATGACAGGCGTGAGCCCCCGTGTCCGGCCTTCTGGTTCCTTCTTACCTTTCAGGTCATCAGGCTGAAACACCTCTTTTGAGATGCTTTCCCTAAAATCCTACCTAAAGTAGACTCTTTCTCTTGCACTCTTCTCTGCCATATCATATTTATCAAGAGGCATCCTGTGCCCCTTGGCAGAAAGCTGATGTTTAGGGGTGAGTACCACGTATGGAGTGCAGGGACAGGATAACAGTCCACGTTTACCACTCAGGCTACTTCTCATGTACCCCACACACAGACATTCCAGATTTTAACCAGTGTGGACCAATTACAGAGAGTTGGCAGACCTTGACTATAAAATCCAGACATTTAGATCAGGCGCAGTGGCTCACACCTGTAATCTCAGCATTTTGGAAGGCCAAGGCAGGAGGATCCCTTGAGGCCAGGAGTTTGAGACCAACCTGGGCAACATAGTGAGACCCTGTCTTCACACAAAAAAATTTTTTTTAATTAGCCGGGTGCACTGCAGCCTGGGTGACAAAGTAAGACACTGTCTCAAAAAAACAAGACAAAATGAGCCAGGCATGGTGGCATGTGCCTCTAGTCCCAGCTACTCGGGAGGCTGAGGTGGGAGGACCGCTTGAGCCCAGGAGTTTGAGGCTACAGTGAGCCTAGATCGCACCACTGCACTCCAGCCTGGGCAATAGAGCAAGACCCTAACTCAAAAATAAATAAATAACACAAAATAAAATCCAAAGGTTTGGGGTGAAATGGATATCCTCCCAGAAGAAGCACTGCTTCTGCACGCACAGCCCACCAGGCCCCAGATACTCACGGGAGGCCGTCATGGAGGCAAGAGCTTTGCCCTGAGCCAGCCTCTGTGGGAGTCCTAGAGCTGCAGAGGCCGCCCTTCAGGCTAATTTGCTGCTGTAATAGCACCATCTACCCTGCTGCTCACCCTATAATTACACAGGAAACGGCCCCAAAATTGTCCTTGAGAGACTGGACATGACTCTTGCCAACTATGTTTGGCTGGAGGCCCAGACAAGAACTAACGACATCTCAAGGCAGAGAGCCGCAGTCGCAGACTGGGCCAGACCTGAGGGCCCCGGGACCACTGGCACTGCCGGGCCAATGTTGTCAGGCTGGAAACTGGGGTCTCGGAGAGGGATTAAAATTACTCCCACTTCCCAGTATTCTCTTTCCCCGAGAAGAGGAAGACGGGCAGTCGGCCTGTGTTCCTGGTATGATTTTGTTGATTTACAGATAATCTTCCTGCCATGGCTCTTTCATGTATTAAAAATCACGGCCACATTCAGGAACCAGGGAATGGAAGGGATGCTAATCTGAGGACATTTAATCTGACCTAGGATGGTGTACCGGTTACCTATGGCTGCCTAGAAAATTACCATAACAGTTAGCTGCTTACAACACGCATTGGTTATCTCACAGTTTCTGTGGCTCAGGGGTCCAGGCATGGCTCGCCTGGGTCTCTGAGTTGCTCACCGGCTGCAGTCAGGATGTCCGCTGGGCTGTAGTCACCTCCAGCTCAGCAACAGAAGGATCCAGCTCCAAGCTCACATGGCTGTTGGCAGGATTCAGTTCCTCGTGGGCTATGGGCCTAAAGGCCTCAGTTCCTTGCTAGCTGTTGACATAAGGCTGCCTTCAGTCCCTTGCCACGTGGGCCTCTCCAGCACAGCAGCTTGCTCCATCAGAGCACACATGCCAGCAGGCAAGGGGACAGTCAGTGAGACAGATTGCAGCTGAATCACAGAAGTGACATCCCATCACCTGGGCCATGTTCCACGGGGTAGAAGCAAGTCACTAGAGCAGTCCGCTCTCAAGGGGAGGGGTTTTCACCATGAAGGTGGGAATACCAGGAGGGGAGCACTGGAGGCCACCTAAGAAGTCCACCTACTAGGCCAGGTGCGGTGGCTCACAGCTGTAATCCCAGCACTTTGGGAGGCCGAGGCAGGTGGGTCACCAGAGGTCATGAGTTTGACACCAGCCTGGCCGACACGGTGAAACCCCGTCTCTACTAAAAATACAAAAATCAGCTGGGCGTGGTGGTGGGTGCCTGTAATCCCAGCTACCTGGGAGATTGAGGCAGGAGACACGCTTGAATCCAGGAGATGGAAGTTGCAGTGAGCCGAGATCGCACCATTGCACTCTAGCCTGGGTAACAAGAGCAAAACTCTTGTCTCAAAAAAAAAAAAAAAGTTCACCTACTCTCAGAAGGTGTGCGAACCAGAGTGACTCCATCTTGAACAGGGGCTGGATAAAATGAGGATGAGATCTGCTGAACTGCATTCCCAGGAGGTTAGGCATTCTCAGTCACAGGACAGAGGTTAGCAAGACTGGTATCCCAAAATACAGGTCATAAAGACCCAGCTGATAAAACAGCGTGTGGTAAAGAAGCCAGCCCAAGCCCACCAAAACCAAGATGGCGACCAAAGCAACCTCTGGTCATCCACACTGCTCATAATATACGAATTGTATTACATTTGCATACTAAAAGACACTTCTACCAGCATGTGACAGCTTACAAAGGCCATAACCATGTCCAGAAGTGACCGTACATGATAGAAAAGGGAAATTCCCACCCCTTTCCTGGAAAACTCATGAATAATCCACCCCATATTTAGCATTTAATAAAGAAATAACCCTAAAAATAGCCAACCATCAGCGCTCAGCACTGCTCTGTGGAAAACCATTCTTTTGTTTCTTTACTTCTCTCATAAACTTGCTTTCACTTTACTCTGTGGACTCGCCCCGAATTCTTTCTTGCATGAGATCTGAGAACCCTTTCTTGGAGTCTGGATCAGAACCCCCTTTCTGGTAAACACTAACACAGACAGGAACAAGAATGCACTAGGGTAATCAAAAATAGAATACAGTGGGGTTTTCTGAATTTGGTGCCTAATTAATGTCTTAGAATGAGAATACTGTTAGTGGAAAATGCAAAAGTAAAATATCTTTTTTTTTTTTTTTTTTTTCACGGGGTCTAACTCTGCCACCCAGGCTGGAGTGCAGTGGCACAATCTTGGCTCACTGCAACCTCTGCCTCCTAGGTTCAAGCGATCCTCCTGCCTCAGCCTCCTGAGTAGCTGGGACTACAGGTGCCCACCGCCATGCCTGGCTATTTTTTGTATTTTTAGTAGAGACGGGGTTTCACCATGTTGGCTAGGCTGGTCTCAAATTCCTGACCTCAGGTGATCCACCTGCCTCCGCCTCCCAAAGTGCTAGGATTACAGGCATGAGCCACCATGCCTGGCCACCCTCTTGTTTATTAACAGGACTACCTATTGCAACCATTGGCTTTGGAGATAAGAAAGCAAAGCAAAACCATCCCACCTACTCCCCTTTCCCCGCCCCACTTCATCCACCTACTTCCATCCCATGCCCTTCACCTTCCACCCTTTCCCAGCATAAGGAAACCAGTCAGTGCTCTTGGGGAAGTGGGCGCAATGAGGTTCATCTTGGCTGATGATCTGGGTGCAGTGTTTCACACCTGTAATCCCAGCACTTTGGGAGGCCAAGATGGGCGGGTCACCTGAGGTCAGGAGTTCAAGACCAGCCTGGACACAATGGTGAAACCCCATCTCTACTAAAAATACAAAAATTAGCTGGGCATGCTGGCGGGCGTCTGTAGTCCCTGCTACTCGGGAGGCTGAGGCAGGAGAATCACTTGAACCTGGGAGGTGGAGATTGCAGTGAGCTGAGATCACGCCACTGCACTCCAGCCTGGGTGACAGAGTGAGACCCTGTCTCAAAAAAACAAAAACAAACATCTCAGCTAATGAGCAAGAACTGCATTCCGAAATGTGTTTCTGTTTTCTTCCTCCCAAGACTCCCTCAGAAGGGCAGTGAAGGAACATTAAAATTTTTCCATTTTGCTCTACCCAGTGCACCCAATCTGAGCGGCAGCATCTGAGAGGCAGACCAGAGAGTTCAACACATTTCTAGGAGGTGTCAGGCAGGAGGAGTGGCCAGGCAGAGGGAGCCCTCGCCAAGAATTCAGGCAGAAAGAGCTTAGCCAAGGAGGGCTCTGGTGAGCCCTGCAGAACCCGGGAAGGCTCAGGACTGAGAAAGGCAGAGGCAACAGCAGCAAGGTTAGTTGAAAGTCAGTATAATAAACGCAGACAAGCCCCTTCAGGGCCTCTGTGCACAGGCTGCCATCTGCAAGCTGTCCCTCTTCTCTCCCCAGGCGCATCTATCAAAGGAGAGGAAGCTTGCAGACAGCAGATCAAGCATCTCTTCTGCTAGAGCCCCAAAAGTGTGTATTTATTTATTTTTGAGACAGAATCTTGCTCTGTCACCCAAGCTGGAGTACAGTGGCATAATTTGGCTCACTGCAACCTCCGCCTCCTGGGTTCAAGCAATTATCCTGCCTCAGCCTCCTGAGTAGCTGGGATTATAGGCCCCTGCCACCATGCCTGGCTATTTTTTGTATTTTTAGTAGGGACGGGGTTTCACCATGTTGGCCAGGCCAGTCTTGGAACTCCTGACCTCGTGATCTGCCTGCCTCAGCCTCCCAAAGTACTGGGATTACAGGCTTGAGCCACTGCATCCCGCCCAAAATTATTTTGTACCTTAGAACTTAAAGTATAATTAAAAAATTAGGCCGGGCGCGGTGGCTCACGCCTGTAATCCCAGCACTTTGGGAGGCCGAGGCGGGCGGATCACAAGGTCAGGAGATGGAGACCACGGTGAAACCCCGTCTCTACTAAAAATACAAAAAATTAGCCGGGCGCGGTGGCGGGTGCCTGTAGTCCCAGCTACTAGGGAGGCTGAGGCAGGAGAATGGCGTGAACCCAGGAGGCGGAGCTTGCAGTGAGCCGAGATCGCGCCACTGCACTCCAGCCTGGTGGACAGAGTGAGACTCCGTCTCAAAAATAAATAAATAAATAAATAAATAAATAGATAAAGTATAATTAAAAAATTAAATAAAACAACCAAACAGGCCAGGTGCAATGGCTCACGCCTGCAATCCCAGTACTTTGGGAGGCTGAGGCAGGAAGATCACTTGAGACCAGGAGTTTGAGAGCAGCCTGGGCAACACAGTGAGACCTCGTCTCTACAAAAAATAAAAAAAATAGCCAGGCACAGTGGGGTGTGCCTGTGGTCCCAGCTACTCAGGAGGCTGAGGCAGGAAGGTCGCTTGAGCCCAGAAGGTCAAGGCTGCAGTGAGCTGTGATGGCACCACCACTGCACTCAGCCTGGGCAAATGAGGGAGACCCTATCTCAAAAAAAAAAAAAAAAAAAAGGCAGGGTGTGGTGTCTCGCACCTGTAATCCCAGAACTTTGGGAGGCCAACTCAGGAGGATCGCTTGAGCTCAGGAGTTTGAGACCAGCCTGGGCAACATGGCAAAAAACCGTCTCTACAAAACATTTAAAAATTAGCTGGGTAGTCCCAACCACTTGGTAGGTTGAGATGGGAGGATCACCTGAGACCGGGATGTCGAGGCTGCAGTGAGCCATGATCGCGCCACTGCACTCCAGCCTGGATGACAGAGTGATACCCCGTCTCAAAAAAAAAAAAAAAGAAAAGAGAGAGAGAGAGAAAGAGAGAGAGAAAGAAAAAGAAAAGAAAGAAAGAGAAAGAAAGAAAGAAAGAAAGAAAGAAAGGAAGGAAGGAAGGAAGGAAGGAAGGAAGGAAGGAAGGAAGGAAGAGAAAGAGAAAGAAAAATGAGCCCTGCAGAGCTCGCGAGAGGCTGAGAACTTGGGGGCAGCAGGAAGCAGGAGTGAGGTAGAGAGCTGAAAACTGAGGTAGCTACAAGTTTCTCTACAAAAGGGTGGGACACCCAGGTCCTCTCCAAGCCCCACACGGCCTGGCTACCTGCCCACTCCCAGCTGCAGGAGACGAGAGATGGGAGTCAAGCTCCAGGACTGAAGACCTGAGTCAAAGATGCAGGCTGAGAGAAGGAGCAGGGCAGGAAAGCAGGAGAAAAGGTAAGGCTGGGGGCCTGGGCTTTGAAACCTCGGTTCCTTCCTGCTGTCTGTTCCCAGGAAATCTACACGCAGGTGCACCCTGTCTCAGGCATGTCCTCCTCCCCAGGCGGGAGACCGGAGGAGTCATCTCTAGAGAAACCAGCCACCCTGAAATCGATAGCCCCGAACAGTAACATCTGGGGCCTCAGTGAAAAGGCCCACTTGCCACCCAATCCCTTTCCAGCAAAGGCCAGCAGGTGAGAGAACCACTCCCGTGGTGTCTTCCATGGAGGAGGCAAAGATGTTGACCGGGGAGCTGCTCCTTCGCCGGCTCTCCTGGGCTCCCGTGCTCTTCCCTGCCTCATGCTTCTGCGGCTACCTGTTCCTGTCCGTCTGGGCACCCACACTTCGAGGGTCTGATCTTCGAATGGCAGTTTGGGACCCTGGCCTGGGTGACCTAGGAAGATCACACAGACCCTGTTCAGAACCCATGAAGTGGGTTTGGCTAGGTGAGTTTCCATCTCCTTTCTCGTTTGTTCTCAAAGCCATAGCCAGGTACACAGCAGCGGCAGTTTGCCTTTGTCTCTGCTGGTTCACATGAAACGGGAGGGAACAGCGAGCTGGCCCTGTCCCCTCTATGCTGGAGTTTATTCAGACCCCTTCAGCCCACAGCAGTGGAACTCTCAGCCCCATTGCCAGGCAATGCAAGCATGCAACAAGCCCACAGCTTCATTCTCGCCCCACGTTTTGTGCTTTTGCTCTGTTTCTGGCCTGTGGAATTCTTTATCTTGCTTTTGAACCAGTTCTTTGGTTTTTTCTCTTCTTGTAGTTTGTTTCTTTATTTGGAGCAGAGATGGGATCAAATCATGAATTCACTGTGCTATTTTGACAGAACCCCATGTTTTGAATTCAAATCTTTTTTTTTTACACCAAAAGAACAAACGCAGCTAGTAGAGTAGTTAATTCTATGTTCTGGGCAAGAGAACTAAAGCTGGGAATAGAGTATCTTGTAAGCCAGTGGTCCCCAACCTTTTTGGCACCAGGGACCAGTTGATTTCATGGAAGACGATTTTTCCACAGACTGGGATGGGGGTATGGTTTCCGGATGAAACTGTTCCACCTCAGATCATCAGGCACTAGATTCTTATAAGGGGCGTGCAACCTAGATCCCACACACGCGCAATTCACAATTGGGTTCATGCTCCCATCTGAGAATCTAAGGAGGCTGCTAATCTGACAGGAGGCAGAGCTCAGGTGCTAATGTCAGCAATGGGCAGCAGCTGTAAATACAGATGGAGTTTCGCTCACTCAACTGCTGCTCACCTCCTGCTGTGCAGGCCCGTTCCTAACAGACCATGGACCCACAACGGTCTGTGGCTCAGGGGCTGGGAACCCCCGTGGTAGACCATCAAATATACTGAGAAAGATGGCACCAGAGTCCAACTAAAGAGACCAAAATTATAGCAAGCATCAAAAAGAAAACCATGATCACAAAGGACCGGAATACACAATTCTCCAAAGAAGATATACATTTGGCCAATGAGTACATGACAAGATGCCCAACATCACTAGAGAAATGCAAGTCAAAGCTACAATGAGATACCACCTCACACCCATTAGGAGAGCTACTATTAAAAATAAAAACAAGAAAAGAACGAATGTTGGTGAGGATGTGGAGAAATTGAAACCCTTGTGCATTGTTGGTGAGAATGTAAAATGGTACCACTACTGTAGAAAACACTACGGAAGTGCCTCAAAAAATTCCAAACAGAATGACGCTGGGTGTGGTGGCTCACACCTGTAACCCCAACACTTTGAGAGGCTAAGGCAGAGGATCACTTGAAGCCCGGAGTTTGAGACTAGTCTAGGCAACATAGGAAGATCCCGTTTCTACAAAAAATAAAAAATCAGTCAAGCATGGTGGCATCACACCTGTGGTCCCAGCTACTCAGGAGGCTGAGGCAGGAGAATCACTTGAAGCCAGGAGTGCAAGGCTGCAGTGAGCTATGATCATGCCACTGCACTCCAGCCTGAGTGACAGCATGAAACTCTTTCTAAAAAATAAACATAAAAAATAGAATTACTGGCCAGGCCTGGTGGCTTACGCCTGTAATCCCAGCACTTTGGGAGGCCGAGGTGGGCAGATCATGAGGTCAAGATATCGAGACCATCCTGGCCAACATGGTGAAACCCCGTCTCTACTAAAAATACAAAAATTAGCTGGGTGTGGTGGTGTGTGCCTGTAGTCCCAGCTACTCGGGAGGCTGAGGCAGGAGAACTGCTTGAACCCAGGAGGCGGAGGTTGCTCCTCTGCCTTCCAGGTTCAAAGCGATTCTCCTGCCTCAGCCTCCCGGGTAGCTGGGATTACAGGCACCTGCCGTTACACCCGGCTAATTTTTGTATGTTTACTAGAGACAGGGTTTCGCCATGTTGGCCAGGCTGGTCTCGAACTCCCGGCCTCAGGTATGTGCCCGCCTCGGCCTCCCAAAGTGCTAGGATTACAGGGTTGAGCCAATGCACCCAGCCCAGAAATTTCACTTCTGAGTATATCCCCAAAAGAACTGAAAGCAAGGTCTCAGCGGTATTTGTCCATGTGTGTTCACAGCAGTGCTGTCCACAATGGCTAAAACATGGAAGTAACACAAGCGTCCACCGAGGGATGAACAGAGAAGAAAAAAGATACAATGGAATATTTTTCAGCCTTAAAAAGGAAATTCTGACCCATGGATGGACCTTGAGGACATTATGTTAAGTGAAATAAGCCAATCACGAAAAGACAAGTGCTACATGATTCCACTCATAAGGAGGTAGTTAATAGGAGTCACAATCAAAGGGACAGCAAGGAGAATGGTGATTACCAGGGGCTGTAGGGAAGGGTCAGTTTCCATTTTGTAAGATGAAGAGAGTTCTGGAGATGGTTAGTGATGATGGATACACAACATTATGAATGTATTTAATGCCACTGAATTGTGCACTTAAAAATGATTAAGATAGTAAGTTGTGTATTATGTGTATTTTACCACAATAAAAAACAAAATGAAACAAAAACAGGCGTGGTGGCTCACGCCTGTAATCCCAGCACTTTGGGAAGCTGAGGTGGGAGGATCACCTGAGGTCAGTAGTTTGAGACCAGCCTGGCCAACATGGCGAAACCCTATGTCTACTAAAAATCCCCAAAGTGCTGGGATTACAGGTGTGAGCCACCACACCTGGCCCCGGTGGGATTTTTAAAGTATATCTGGAAAGATCCGAGAGAAGCCAGCAGCGATGGTTGCCTCCGGGAGGGGATCAGGGTGGCCGAGGGACGGAAGAGTAAGGGAGGCCTTACACAGCAGGTCCTTTCCATCTTTCCACTGAACCTTCACCAAAGCCCCAACCTGCAGCTGTTACTGTTCTGCACCCCACAGCAACCGCCTGGAGACCCCCGGGTCGAGGCAGAGGGTGCCAAAAGGGTGCAGTGAGGTGGCCGACCAGGGGCTGAAGCCGGTGATCCCCGGGCCAGGACTCAGCTGCCCAGCCAGAAGTTGGGGGCTGCCTCGGTCCATGACACACAGGCTTCTCAAAACCAGCAAGGTCAGCGAATTTCCACCCCTATCCAGGCCTGGAGGGTCTGTGAGGACCAGAGTCCTCTTGACTGGAGGACCGTAGGTTTGTAAACATCCACACCAACACCACCCACAGCTGCTGATTGTTTATTGCACAAGAAACTGGCAATATCGAGGCAGGGGGCGGGTATTACAAAATAGTCTGGTGAGCAGCCCATGGCTAGCAAAGGGCATTCCGTACAGACACCTCAGTTATATACACGTACGCACACACACGCACGAACACACACGAACACCCGTGAGCCTGATGCTTCCAAACCTCACCAGCAGCTTGCACCCTGACCCACCCTGGAGCGGCTTCCGTGGTGACGTGCCGCAGGGAAGTACGGCAAATGACTGAAAGGGACAGAAGAGGTTGCGCCGTGGCAAGCTGAGTCACTCAGATCAGCACACACGACACAGGCAGACGCAGGCTGCACCTCCCCGGCCAGGGAAAGGTCGAGGATCTGGGAGCATGGAGACTGTGCTTGGAAGGCACCCGGGACCAGTCCAAGGGCTGCCTGGGGTCCTAGAATCCTGGGGGCCCGGGCCAGGAGTCTGCCATGATTACTGCCCCAGCATCCGGGGTGGGGGGGGGGGGGCATGGTCACCTTGAAGATTTCAGTGTGACCTGTGAAGATTCCAATGACGGCAGAGTCCCCGGGTTGGAGGCTGGTGGGAACTGCAGAAATCAGACCGGGCTATGCAGCAGGTCAGGGCCTTTCTGCTGGTTTCCACGTCCTGTGTGCAGATGAAGCACCTACGCAGAATGGACACTTTCCGCTGGCCGGGCCGCACTCCATTCTGAACGGGGGACCAGCAGGCACGCCTGGAGCTCCAAGGGCTGGCGGGAGAGCTCCACAGCCGGGCCCCTGTGTCCCGCCACTGGGGACTGCCTGGGGGACCCTATCTAGCAAAGGGATTTCTTCTCTATTGAAGGCGGCAAGGCTAGGAGTGGCGCTCGGGACCTCAACCCCTCCCACTCTGCCAGGCTCAGGGACAAGGTCCCTGCCAGGCTGCGCTGCCGGGTCAGGCCCGCCTGAGCTCACGGAACCGCCAGGCAGGTTCTTGAGAGGCGTGGCTGTTTGGGGAACTTGTGGACCCAAAGGCCTGGGTCCCTCAAGGTCTCAGAACGCCTGGGGTGCCAGCTCCTGGACAGAAAGTGACAGCAGCGTAACAAAAAAAAAAAAAAACTGCAACCCTACAACACAACCGCTTCAAGTTTATACATGGAAAAAGAAAGTCTGAGGGAGTCTGCTGTTTCTGTCCCATGGATACCCAGGCAGCTTAGACAGACCTTCATTTGCTGAGAATGAATGAATTGGCCAGCATGCGTCCTGCGACTCAGCCTCCATCGCTGCTGCCTGCTAGGGAGGCAGGCGGAGATGGCCTCGCCGCAGGGCCGTCTCCCTCAGACCTTCACTTCATCTCGATCGTCAGAGAGGCTTTACAGGCAGAACCTCCTTTGCTGCCAAAGACCCGTGGCTCTCAGTCCAGAACAGCCCACCCCACCCCCAGGAGCCAGTCTCCTGGCCGAACTAGTCCGGGAGGTCTCCGGCCTCTGCGGCAGCTCCTGGGGATACAACACCTTCCCTTGCACACACACACACCCCCAGGGTGGGGTCTAGAGGATGGGGGAGAGTTTTGCAGAGAGGGTCACCCCTCTGGAACTTTGCGAAGGTGGGGCCAAAGGCAACTAGGCGGCTTTATTCCAGACTGCCATCCACGGGTGGGGGGAACTGCAGGGCCTCCTGGGATCAGGCTCTTCTGCCAGAAGCGAGATGACGGTGTCGTCCCACACAGGGCCACGTCCACGGGGGCCTCCCAAGGGCTGCAGGGCCGGTGGCCTCTCAGGCAGGGAGGACTCAGGACTATGTGTGCACTGGGGGTAGTGGGGGGGCGGCCTCAGTTACTCCTGTCCAAAGCCCTCGGTCTCCTCAATGGCATACAGCAGCTTCTCTCTCAGCTGCTCGTAGCTCTTGTAGGGAGGAAGATCCAGACGGTTGAAGCTATCGAGAGCGGGGAAGCACGACAGTCAGCCCCGGGAGGCCAGGCTCTGCCAGCCCCACCCTGCCTGCCTGCCTGCCGCAGGGCCACAGGGCTTGCGCCACACTGGCTAGGGCTCAGGGGCCGCCAGTCAGGCCTTCACACTGCAGGTGCCTGGACCATGGGGTGTTAAGGAGGGGCCAGGACAGCTGGAAATTGGTTGGGGGACACTTAGGGCAGTAGCTCTTGGACTACTGGAACAGAAGCGCTTCATATGTAAAACCCGGCAGATAAGATGCCCATCACAGCCCCATCTCTCCAACCCAACACCCCAGGGCCACGCAAAAGCTGCCAGACTCGAGGCTAAGAAGCTGCTACACCCACTGGGCTGTGCCAGGAGCTCATCGGGTCTGAGGCCCCCCGACGTCCCACTAAAACTAGCAGGCTCACCAGGTGTGGCTTCTGGGCAGCCAGGTTTCCTTGCCAACTTTGTCAATGCAGAACTTCTGTGGTCCATTGCTACCTGTGATCCAAGGTAAAACACACCCATGTCAACAGAGACATGCCTTCCCAAAGCAGGACCCTCCAGCTCCACCCACAGATGGGCTCGGCCCCAGGACACAGAGGCCTCAGCTCTTCTCCATCCCACTGACGTGCTTCCAGGAAGACTAGGGTTCCCCTCCCTCTGAGCTGTCCTCACTGCCAGCCAGGACACCAGAGGGCGAGAGAAAACGTACCGATGAGTTCAGCAAATCCCCCGATGGGCAGGCGGCAGGTCCCAGTGACAAACTGCAGCAGCCGGATCCTCTTCTCATTGTCCATCTCCTTCACCACCTGGAAGTCCGCAAGTCAAGGCACAGTCAGGCGACCCACGGGCCCAGTACTTAGCCTGAACGTGGAGCTCTCTAGCTCAGCGGGGCCCCTCTTTGGGGCTGAGGACACAAAGCCAGGTTGGCCAGGGGATGACAGCCTCCAACCTGAGAAAGCCGGGAAGTGCTTCCGCTAAGAGGCTGTGTCTGCAGAAGATTCCCACCCGTCCATGGGACATCTCTGGGTCTCAGGGACACCAAGTATTCTCTTCCCATCCAAGTTCTGCTTTCAGAAATGACTAAATATGGGAGTGACTACTTAATGGGTATAAGGTTTTGGGGGAGATGAAATGTGCCAGAATTCGATAGTGGTGACAGGTGCACAACACTGTGAATGTACCGGAAGCCCGTACTCTCTCGCCTGGGCTGGAGTGCAGCGGCACGATCTCGGCTCACTGAGTGCAGCGGCACGATCTCGGCTCACTGAGTGCAGCGGCACGATCTCGGCTCACTACAGTCTCCACTGCCCAGGTTCAAGCGATTCCCATGCATCAGCCTCCCGAGTAGCTGGGATTACAGGTGTACGCCACCACACCTGGCTAATTTTTTGTATTTTTTTTTTTTTTTTTTTTTGTATTTTTAGTAGAAACAGGGTTTCACTATGTTGGCCAGGCTGGTCTTGAACTCCTGACCTCAAGTGATCCACCCACCTCGGCCTGGGTAGGAAGCCAAGGACCCCCAAGTGGAAAGCCACTGAATTGTGTATCTTAAAAAACTTAAATGGGTTGGGCACAGTGGCTCATGCCTGTAATCCCAGCACTTTGGGAGTGTGAGATGGAAGGACTGCTTGAGCCCAGGAGTTCAGGACCAGGCTGGGCAACACAGCAAGACCCTGTCTCTATTGAAAAAAAAAAAAAAAAACATTTAATAGTTAATTGTAGGTTATAGAAATTTCACCTCCACAAAAAAACTGTATACACACATATGCATACAGACATATACTAAGAATATCTGTAATTGTTATTTTTTTTTATGCTATCCTTCATAACGACAACAATGACAGCTCTTTCTGTTTTCTGGAGCCAAGCCCCTGACTTCCTGTCCCATCTGGCTGGCAGGGGACCTCTCAACCAGTGGCAGCTGCTGTCTGCCTGCAGGTCTGTCCCTGCACACCAGCTGACCCAAAGCTGACCACTGACGGCCTCCTGTCACATGCACTGGCCACCACTCAGCTGGAACTGTCCCTGTTCATCCCAAGGCTGGTCTATCGTCTCCTTTTGCAAGCTGTGGGAGGTGAGGACAGGGTCACAGCTGAAGGTCCTTGCATGTGAGGTCTCCTCAAGACCCATTTCCTTTGGCTGATGGGCCAGATGTCCCTGCCAAGGCCTGGGCCCAGGACCCACCTGCCAGAACCACTGGATCTGCTTGCTGTTCTTGGTGTAGTGCCGGTAGATGGTGCTCTTCTGCCAGTCGCTCATGTCTATCTCCTGCATGCCGCACAGCATGAGCTGGGGAGAGGCAGCAGTCAGCACCCCGGCAGGCCCCTCCCCACGCATCGTCCACTCGCTAGCACGACATTGCCCCAGACATGTTCAACTAGCCATTTCTGGTGTCGGCGTTAAAATATGGGTAATGTAAGTCCCTGTTTTCTTGAAACAAGTGTCTGGGGAAAGGTGGGTCCTGAGATCCCAAATCAAACCCATCTGCCCTGCCGCAGTGGGAGTTTTATTGCTGAGTGTCTGTGGGTGCACAGTGAGCGCATCACAGAGCAGGATCACCCCAGAGGCAGGGGCTCAGGGTCCCAGCACCCTCAAGACACTCACCTCCAGCTCTTTTTCATCAAAGTAGCGCAGCCACTCCAGCGGGGCCACCTCGTTGAAGCCATCCAGGAAGGCTTTGGTCTGCTCTTCCACGCCTCGGGTGAAACGCCAGTCGGTCAGCAGCCTGAGACCAAAGACCAGCCACGGGTGGAGGATGAGACCCACTGCTCAGACGCAGCTCCTGGCCAGGCCGCGTGGCCATTACCACGCAGGACCACCAGATCAGAAGAGCCCACTTCGCACACCCAGACCCAGCCTGCTGGAGGCCCTAGAGTGCGGCCCTAAAAACCTCACAGTGACCTGCAGACACCGGAGTCTTTGAAATCATCCTCACCACCGCTCCTCCTGCCCCTGCCCACAACGCCAACTGAACCTCAGATGTATGAAAGCGTGGAGAGAAAAAAGACTAAACCGAGAGGCCTGAGGAACAGGCATGGAGAACGGGCACACGTGAGACGGTGGGTCTAGGCACGCAGGCCACAGAGATCCTTTCGGCCTGGAGAAACATGCAGACGGCTAAGCTTGATGCGACTTCAAAGAAATTCCACCCTGGAGGCTTGAAGTCTCCCACATGGGGAAAAAGCGCAGCCGGGAGTCGGTAACGAAGGACCTCGGCTCTGGTCCCCCAGCTCGCGCCATCACATGACTGCCCGTCAGCAGCCACCATTGAGGCAGATGGAGATGGCATCCACAGTGACCGATGGGCCACAGGGTGCGGGCCCATCTTGCTCTGCAACCCACTAGATGTCCGCCCCGCCCCTGGAGCGGAGCCCCCGGCGCCCCAGACTCACATGATGTACTCTTCCTTGTTCTCCTCCGTGACGCGGATGCTCTCGCCGCCCTCCTTCAGTTCGTGGGTGGTCACCTTGCCCAGGATCTCCATGTCCTGGATGAAGTACAGCTCCAGGCCACATTCTTCCAGGTTGTTCTCTCTGCGGGCACAGCAGACCACGTAGGGAGATGTCTATTGTGGCAGGGTCTTTGCTGGATCCTGCTCTGCTGCCCATGGGACACCAAGGGTTCGCAGGCGGCCTAGAGTCCTGAACAGTGACAGGGGACAGCTCCCTGACTCAAGGAGAGGATTCTAGAACTGTCCACGGGGGACCCAGAGGACATTCCTCTCCACTAGCTCTTTTAAAGGCTGAACAAGAGCTCAGGGGCCACGCCGGCAGACACAATGAAAGCCATCGGTACCTGCTCCCTGCCCAGAGACGTCCCTCCTATCAGTGCGGTGGGGTGAGGGGGGAGGGAGCTCACTTGATCCAGACAATGGAGTTGTAGAACTCAGGGTCGACGGACTCCAGGTCTTTCAGGGTTGGCCTCTTGTTGAGCATCCGCTTATAGAAAGGGAGGGTGAAGCCCGTGTCGATGAACTTTCCATGGTACAGCGCCTGGGAAGGAAGAGGCACGGCACAGAGCTTTGGCCTTCCCCGGGCACTGCCAAGACTGGCTCTCGGATACTCGGTATCAAACTCCGCTGCCGCTACCCGCCTTCCCTGACAGAACCGCAGCAGCGGCTGCCTCGGACGCAGCGGGAGGGCCTCGGGAGCAAACAACGCCTTTGTCCTGACTTGCACCTACAGAGGGACTCTCACCCTGCCCTGCAGACCGCAGGGACTGGGCAGAGACAGCCGGTGCGGGAACCCACGTCCAGGCCCGCATCTGCCCCTCACACTGGCCGGCTGGCTCCCAGCCTAGCAAAGGTCTGTCCCACGCTCACAGAAAAGGCTTGCTCAGAGCAGCTCCAGGTGGCAGCCCTGACTCACTGGCGCTCAGGGTGGGTGGCAAAGGCAGCCAAAAATAATGCAGACACCGCTGACAGCGAGAGCTGGCGGCCAATGGTGAGTAATAGTCTAGGGTTTTACCGGTCTGTCCTGTTGGCTGCTGGGCCAGGCGGGTCTCTAGACCTGGGAAGAATGTGCCCACTTCCAGAGCCCAGCACCTTGGCCAAGAGCTCCCCGACGATGGGAAGGGCCATATTTAGTCACAGGCTCCTGGGGCACTTGGGTCCTCCTAAGAGGGGAGCTCAGAAAGACGGGGAAGAAGCGAAGGGAAGTGAGAACTGAAACTTCTCAAGCTATGAATGTGACTCCCGTGCTGGTCCCGCCTCTCAATCCGGGTTCTCCACACTCCCAGGACCCTCAACCGGGGGCACGTGGCAGGACCTCCCTTTCCATATTCACACCGTGTCCTTCTTTCCAGTTAAATACAGATGCTGGGAAAGCCCCTCCCCAGAACTGGCCCACTTTCTGACATTGTCCCTACACCCCGCACCAGCCAGCCTACGGTTCACCAGGAGGCGCGTGGCGCGAACAGCAGCCCCCGTGGACTGGCGCGCCCTCTCTGGGCCCCGCCCTTCGCCCCCATAGAGCTCGTAACCTAAAAATGTAAAAAGCTAGAGAGAGTTCTGGAGAAACCAGAGCTTTCTCAGTGGCTGCCCTGCAGGTAGTGAAGAGTTTGCACGCTGCTTGTATAGGACTTGTGGAGAGGGAGCCCAGGGTCTCTGGGCCACAGACTTTAGGGTTTTGTTCTAAGCTAGTGTTGACTCCAAATGTCCTTCCAGAAGGCTTAGTGTCTCAGTGGGACATTCCCAAATGCCATGACAGTGTCACCTCCCGGAGACAGGCAGCAGGTGGGCAGCTATGGTTTCACCTGGCCCTGTCATCCCAAGGCCCTCAACACAGCACATATTTAATGTTGAGTAAAGTCTGTGGCCCAGAGACCCTGGGCTCCCTCTCGACAAGTCCTATACAAGCAGCGTGGAAACTCTTCACTACCTGCAGGGCAGCCACTGAGAAAGCTCTGGTTTCTCCAGAACTCTCTCTAGCTTTTTACATTTTTAGGTTACGAGCTCTATGGGGGCGAAGGGCGGGGCCCAGAGAGGGCGCGCCAGTCCACGGGGGCTGCTGTTCGCGCCACGCGCCTCCTGGTGAACAGGCCCAGGGCCTCCTCCAATGCTGCCCCTTCCTGGAGGTCTCAGAGAAAAAGCAGATTCCCCTGGTGCCCCTGGCACACTTCACCAGGAGAGGGAAGAGGAGGGAGAGGCGGAGGGAACTAGGCAGACCCCTGGGCCCCCTTACCATGGCGATGAATCTGCCTATAAAGCGGAAGTAGGTGAGGTGGTCCGGGTTGATGGAGGAGGCAGGGTTGATCTGCAGGCAGTAATTGTTCTTTCCGGCGTATTCAAATAAACAATACATAGGGTTGAGCACCTCGTGAGACAGGAGGAAGAACCACTCTCTGTGAGGGAAGAGAAAGAAAAGACAAGAATAATGGGTCCCTTGGTGCACATCTGCACAGGAGCTGTGACTCTCCACCGTTGTGTTTCAGGTAGTCTGAGGACACGTGTCCCAGGGAGTCAAGCCCCGTGACAAGCGCCCGGGTTAACCTACATGAACAGCTGGTCAGTGAACAGGGTGGGCTCAGGCCTACATAGAATGGCAACTACATTTGAGGATGATGTTTGGGAGAACGTGTGCCCGTCGGCTCCTAGGTGATGTGTTCCAAGACTACATCACAATATCCAGAGCTTCTAATGGTAAAGGGGGTCCTTGTATCCTGGGTCACCATGCTCAGTTGCATAGGCTGTGCATTGCACAAGGCCATGATGCACGTTTATTACAATAATTTTTCTGCAAAGGTTCTGTTGAATAGCAACTACCCAGTTTCCGCTCTACCTGGTTGGGCAACATAACGTAAATACAGAGCACCACATTCCCAACCCCGATCCATGAAAACGTAATCCATGCTGCCTTCAGATTAGAAACCTCACACCCACCAGCTATGCCACACTCTTGCGCTTTGCCCTCCCTTCACCCCCAGACCCCAACACCATCCCCGTTCCCACACTTCCACGCATTCATCTGAACCAACACCCGTGCCCTGGGTGCGAGCCTCAGGCATGAATTCAGAGTCCTTTTGGGCTTGAGCTAAACCAGCAAGGGGACGTCCCAAGGGGGCCAGTCCCCGGCTACTGGGCTGTTTGTGGCTGGGCAGACGAGGAGTCCTTCGATGCAGAGGGTGCCCCGGTATCCTGTCCGTGGTTCTACCCTGTGGTAGAACAGCATGACGTAACCTACCATAGGGTAAAACCACTGGCAGGACACAGAGAGAGACACACACAGGGCGCGGCCACACCAGAGAAGCCCACCAAGCAGAGCCTGGAGAGGAGGTCACCACGGAAAAAAGGAACAGTCCATCCACGGGGCCAGCGCAGAAGGCCACGCCACCACCAAACAGAGGACCAGAAGCAAGTTAACCCAACACCAAGCGAGAAGACATGCCCACACCGGGAGAGGTCTCGAGCGGAGAGGTCGCCGCAGGCCACGGCGCTCCCTCTCTCTGCCAGGGTCCTTCTGCCCTGCTGTCCGAGGCAGCATTTCCCAGAGGGCCTGTTAACTTTTATGGGTGGACCAGGGTGAAGGCAAGACAATGCTTTGGACTCTTTTTAGGGTGACATAAGCCATTACAGTGTTACTGACCCCAGACACGTGACATGCAGCTGAGCCCTGCTCAAGGCCCTGTGGATCGTGACACAGCTTATCCACATGGGGACACCTGACTTCACCTGCCCTGGCTGCCTTAAGAGGAGGGGACCCCAGGGCCAACTCTGATAGATGACCACACAGCCCTGATATTCAACTGCCCAGATGCTGCTGGCCTGGTTGTTAAAGTACAGAAACATGACACACTGGTAGATAACAGAGCCACTGTACTAAGCTTTCGCCCCTCCTGGGAGTCCTCCGTTGTCTCATGACCCAGTTACTAAAGGCTTAACACCCAGCCCAGCAGGGCACCCCAGGCCCCTGTTCCAGGCTCAATGGACTGGCCACATGGATTCATGTATTTTGGTTTTTTGTTTGTTTTGTTTTTGAAATGGAGTTTCACTCTTGTTGCCCAGGATGGAGTGCAGTGGCACGATCTTGGCTCACCACAACCTCCAGCCTCTCAGGTTGGAGCGAGTCTCCCGCCTCAGCCTCCCCTATGAGCTGGGATTACAGGCATGCGCCACCACGACTGGCTAATTTTGTATTTTTAGTAGAGATGGAGTTTCTCCGTGTTGGTCAGGCTGGTCTTGAACTCCCGACCTCTGATCTGCCTGCCTTGGCCTCCCAAAGTGCTGGGATTACAGGCGGGAGTCACCGTGCCTAGCGGATTCACGTATTCTGAATGCCACACTGTGCCCACCCCTGAAGATGCATGAGAGCTTTGGGAGGGAATGTGAGCAGGGGGCAGGCAGCTTTCTGGCCATGGACGCTGTAGCCTGGGGAAGCGGGGTACAGGGCAGACTCCCAGGGCACTCAAGCTCACCTGGCGATGCCCCCATAGTCCAGGCCCTCCTCGCCACGCATGATGATGTAGAGCCGGCGGCGCAGGTCATAGGGTTTCATGTTCATGATCTGGAAGACAGAGCATCGGGCCGGCCTGCCACTCTCCCTTTCACAGCAGGCGGGGGCGGGAGGGACGGGACTCTAAGGCCTACTCTCCAGCAGACACAGTCACCAAGACCCATGCCGTGGAAAGTGTGCAGTGTGGGTTTAACAGGCCATGCGATAGGAGATGGGGTGCTGGGAGAAGGGCGTCGGCCTGGCCCTGGTTTCAGGCACCATGATCTAACCTGTTGGAAGGAATCTTCAAAAAGCGTCTGCCTGGAAACACTGATCTTCACGTGGCTGGGTAGGGCATTTGACTGAAAAAAAGAAAAAAGAAAATAACTTCAAAATGAGCCTCAAGTGATCATCTGTTCTCCTGTCGGTATGAACAGGCAGCCCCCAGCCCGCTGGGCCAGGAGGAGACAGCACGTCCCACAGGAATGAAAACTCGCTTCCTAGAGACAGCCAGTTCGGGGTTAGACAAGGTCTGGCCCCACCTAAGACACAAACATTCCGATACCTGCTGCTGCGCCGGGAACTCACACCGAAATAGGTCAATAACCCCAGCTGCCGTGGGAGCCCCAGTACCAGAACTCACATGGCAGAGGAAACGGAACTGGTGATACTTCCACCGAAAACTGCGGTCATAAGCACCAGGGGAGCCTTGCTTCGTCCTGGGAAGAGCAAAGGTGTTCAGCGGTTCATGCCATTTCTCAGAAAATGAACAACTTGTCTTTGTCAACCCTAAGGAAAGCTGGTGCTATGTTAATGTAAAGATGAGTAATGTAAGGCGAGGAAGTGACTGTCATTAAGATCCTTGAAGAATAAAAAAGAAAATCTAGAAATAAAGCCAGACTTCTTGTTTTTAGAGAAATAACACTAGTGTCACTTGGGATAAACAGGATAGTCCCTTCCTCCCCATCCCATCTTATTTATTTGTTTGTTTGTTTTCTAGAGACGAGGTTTTGCTCTGCCGCCCAGGCTTCAGTGCAGTGGTGTGATCATGGCTCACGGCAGCCTCGAATTCCTGGTCTTAAGGGATCCTCCCACCTCAGCCTTCCAAGTAGCTAAGACTACAGGAGTGTGCTACCACACCGAGCAAATTTTAAATGTATTATCATTTTTTAGAAACTCTCACTCTGTCACCTGAGCTGGAGTGCAGTGGTGCCATCATAGCTCACTGCAGCCTCAAACTCCTGAGCTCAAGGGATCCTCCCACCTCAGCCTCCCACATAGCTGGGACTACAGGCGGGCACCACCGCATCCAGCTAATTTTTAAATTTTTTTTGTAGAGATGGAGTCTTGACATCTTTCTCAGCCTGGTTAATCTTTTTTATTCTTGTAGAAACAGGGTCTCACTATGTTGTCCAGGCTGGTCTCAAACTCCCGGACTCAAGCTGTCCTCCCATCCCCTTCAAGATGACATCAACATTGGCCACTAGAGGGCAGTAAGGGCAGTAGAACGCACCGCAGGGGCCACCCAAAGTGGGCCTCCCAGAGCCAGAACAAGGACGGCCTGGGTCTCGGCTCCTGGACGCTGCTGCTACCTGCACAAAGTCCTTACCCCGACTCAAACCCTGGGCGAGGATCCTTAAAGGTGGTGGTGCGGGTATTGTGGTCCACAAAGTATCGCACCCCCTCGCTGGTGTATTTCATCTCCCATCCTGGGGGCAGAGCTGGTTCCTGGATCATCCTGGAAACATGGGAAGAACAGGGTGAAGGGCTGGCCCCACCTTCTGGACCTTGGGGGTTGGAGGCTGGGTCCTCGAAGTGTGGCTTTGTCTCTGCAGAGTCCATGAGGGACCTTGAGGACATGCACCCCAGAAGCATGACCCAAGTCGGGAGGACAGTTTCTGCAGCACAGAGAGGTCATTTATTATCTCATGGCCAAAAATGCAGCCCTGCATGGATGGCACTGGACTGAATGGTCACCAGCAATCCTGAGACACTCCATGCCCCAGCACGGCTTCACTTGGGGTGTTGGGAAACCAGGATGCCCTCAACCTTTTTGCAATTATCAGCAGCCTGCACAATCAGTATGGAGACCAGCAACACCCGCCAGCCAGGCCACCCTCCATCCACCAGGAAGGTCTATTTAAGAAACCACTTTTAAGCTGTCATCAGGCCAACAGTGTATCTGTGCAGTGAGAGTCTCAAGACACTTGTGTGTGGCTACAGGTCCCTGACAGCAGCCCTCTGGGACGATGCAGTCCAAAACCACCTGCCTAATGCTGGAGCTGCACAGAGACCCAGCCTGGCCCGGCCCCCCTCTCAGCCCAAGTCCTTACCCCTGGGTCCGGGGGTCCTCCCACTGGGTCGTGCGAGTGTTATGGTTCACGTAATACACCCGTCCATTGTCCTGTCTCTTCTCTGCCAGAGAAGAAAGAACGAACCATCAGATTCAAACACGGAGAGCCGGTGTCCTTTCCCCGCGGCTCCCACCTCCTGGGTGCTGGGTCTGAGTTTCTCTCCCTGTTGTCAGCCTGTTAGAGAAGAACCAGCCAAAGCCGAGCTCACTCACACTTGTCACTGGGAAAGGGACAAAGAGGGTCCTTCCTTGTTGTTGGTGGTGGGGCGGGGGAGGTGTGTGACACATTTCCAACTCGAGATGAAGCACTTCTTTGGTTGGTCGGTCAGTCGGAGGGAGGGGGTGGTGTGGCCACCCGGAGGGAGCAGCACAGCTCAAACCAGAGGCATAATTGCTCCCAGCTGTGTGCAGCACGGAAGCCGGGCAGTCCCCAACCCGCCAGGCCCCCCACCCAAGTCCCTCACAGCTGATCCCTGGTCCTGGGACCCTCTGCACTGCATGCAGCTGACCTGGGCGCCTCTGTCCCACAGGGCATGGTCCTTATGGGGTGGCTGCATCTCCCTCGCACCTCTCTGATCAGTGCTCTGCACCCTGTGCCCCTGCACCCTCCAAGTTCTCCCTCTTCTCCCACTTACAGGCTAAGTCTTGTTCTAAAACTCTCATACCTTGGCACATCTCTTTCTTGCTTATGAGCAAATAAATGATATCTGGGGCTGAGGACACTTACACTGGCCAGCCTCTTCTTAGACATGTACCTTTTTTTTTATATATATATAAAGACAGGGTCTCGCTATGTTGTCCTGGCTGGTCTCGAACTCCTGGCCTCAAGTGATCCTCCCGCCTCAGCCTCCCAAAGTACTGGGATTACAAGCAATAAGCCACCGTGCCTGGCCTGCCTATCCTGTTCTTATACCTAAGTATGTGCTCTGAGACAGGGGAGTGTTCGTGGAGTGGGGCGGGGGCACAAATATACTTTTCCTCTGCTCTCAACAATCTCTGTTCTCTTGCCCTTTACTGATACACTGATAAGGGCTCTGGGGTCCCCAAGGGAGGAGTCTGAGCTCCAGGGGCAGATCCAACCCGAGCTGGCGGTTCTGGACCTTCAGAGGGATTGAAAGGGGTCATCTCTCAGCTCCAGGTAGACAGGGGAAAAAAACCAGGGGGTAAAGCTCTTGGCCCAAAAGAGGTCACCTTTCCCAGGAAGTTCCTAAGACTTCAAATCTGTTTCTCTCCTGAAAACAAATGATGCTATTGGCTCTCCTTTTACAACACAGAGTAACATTAAAGAAATAAAAAATAATCAGTTCCAGAAGCTACAGGGAACCCGAAAGCTGAAAAAGGAGCAGAACAGGAAAGAGCAACAACCCCCTCCTCACTCCCTACCAAGACTCCGCTGCAGTGCTCCCAACACCAGCCCGAGGCCTCAGTCTCCCTCCCACTCTCTGCCTTACCTGGTATCTATGCCTCGTCTGAAATTTTACAAACAGACATTATTTCTCAATCATACGTCGATAAAGCTGGAAAAACAAATAAATACAATAAAATAAAAATAAAGACAGGCTGGGCACGCTGGCTCACACCTGTAATCCCAGTACTTTGGGAGGCTGAGGCAGGAGGATCGCTTGAGCCCAGGAGTTGAGACCAGCCTGGGCAACACGG
This sequence comes from Piliocolobus tephrosceles, assembly GCF_002776525.5. Classification (NCBI taxonomy): domain Eukaryota; kingdom Metazoa; phylum Chordata; class Mammalia; order Primates; family Cercopithecidae; genus Piliocolobus; species Piliocolobus tephrosceles. The sequence continues at coordinate 54,807,818 of NC_045450.1, read as the reverse complement.
CAAGACTTCATCTCTTTTTTATAAATACAAAATAAATAAAAGGAAGACAAAAGGAAAGAAAGAACAGGAGGTGCCCAGAGCTGTGAGGGAGCTACCACCACCTCAGAACACACAGAAGGCAGGCTTCCCAAGAGGTTTCCAGGGGAGGGGGCCGCTCCCAGCCCAGAAGCTACTGCTTTGAACTAGATCCTCACGTCTGCCCTGTTAAGGGCCAAAGCCAAGGCTAACCACAGGGCCAGGGGGATCTGTCCAGGGGGCCTGAGGCCTGTGTCGTCATTTCTGGCACTGCTGCCGCGTGGAGGCCTCCCAAGGCCGGCTGACTGCCTCGCAGCCCTCAGTTTTAGCTGGGGGGCTGGGAAAGACCTTGAAGGAACACCAACTCGACCTCATTTTAGGAGCAAATGGACTCAGAAGTATTCAGCCACAGGCCCAGGGTCAGGGCCACCGAGGGCAGATGTGGATCTCGACCCAGGGTGTCCTGAGTCCCACAGCAGTGTGTGGGGAAGATGCAGGGTCTCTCCTGGGGCAACAGAGAGGGACACCAGCAGGCTTGGTTAGCAAGCTGCCACTCGGTGCCATTCTCACTTGGTTGGCTGTTCTTTCTGTTCATTCTCGGCGAGCCCTGGGGAGGCGGCCCCTGCCACAGCCCTGGGGCAGCCAACACAGATCCCCAAGGATCTGCAATTCAGAAGGAGCCCTGGCCTTTAGCCAGAATGTTCTTCCTCTTAATTTTGGACTATGACAGTTTTGTGGGGTTTTTTCTGATAGTTCATTAACAGCATCGACTCTGACCACGGCTCCTCCATTTCCATCTCAAATATTTCCACACTTAGCATTCGAGAGCTGCTTTCAAGTCTCCATCAGCTGTGCTTACCTGGTGACCATCACTCAGCAGAACTGGCATGAAAACCCACTTGACTGGGCTATACCACCTGCCTCTACAGAGCCTGAAACACACTAGAAGTCCCTGGCTTGTAGGCCACTGGCCACCAAACAGCAGTACAGATTCTTGTTGAATCTGACGCATTTTCCCCTGCCTACTGATGAGGCGGGGTCTTCAGAGTTTTCCTCTCTCACACTGGAGCTGCTGCCAATCTCTGAGATACCAATGACCTTTCTTTGGTCCAGGGAGCCATGTGGGGCAGCTATCTGCGTAAGGGATCCCTGAGCTGAAAGTCAACAAATATGTGGAAGCTTCACTAAATGTTATCTCCAACCAGAAGGACCAGAAGGCCCTTCTAGGACACTGGACTGCAGTGCTCATTCACTAAGTGGTACCCTGCAGGTGTAAGAGGGTTGACACAACCTCTTAAATGACTACCCGAGAGCAGATGTGTCTGCACCGAGAAGGTAGCAGAAGCCCATCCTATCATTGTCAACTTCCCAGGATGCACCTCTCCATCTTTGTTGTCGAGTGCACCCCTCCCAATTTCACACCATCTGTCAACACCACCAAACCAACGTTTACTGTCTTCTGCTAGCCTAACCAATAAATGAAACCCAACACAGGCTGGTTCCCGCAAAAACTGCCTTCTTCTACTCCCAGTGACTCTTTTTTTTTTTTTTTTTTTTTTGTTGAGACGGAGTCTCGCTCTGTCGCCCAGGCTGGAGTGCAGTGGCCGGATCTCAGCTCACTGCAAGCTCCGCCTCCCGGGTTCCTGCCATTCTCTTGCCTCAGCCTCCTGAGTAGCTGGGACTACAGGCGCCCGCCACCTCGCCCGGCTAGATTTTTGTATTTTTTTAGTAGAGACGGGGTTTCACCGTGTTAGCCAGGATGGTCTCGATCTCCTGACCTCGTGATCTGCCCATCTCAGCCTCCCAAAGTGCTGGGATTACAGGCTTGAGCCACCGCGCCCGGCCTACTCCCAGTGACTCTTACAAGATTAAATAAAACTCTGCCCCCGCTCTCTCTCTCAAATGCGCTAAGTCTCATCATCTCTAATGACCCTTTTTGCATCGCTACTCCTGCCTAGAATAGCCACGAAGCCTATAATCTCTCCTAAGTCATGGGTGTCCATCCCTTAACTCACTGTTAGCAAATCACGTCAAGGACCTGGGATAGGTAAGAGGCGGCTACCAAGGGCGAGGAGAAATCTACACGGCGTTATTAACTAGCAGCGATGCGTTTCCAGAGTCACCACCTGGCATTCAACTCTCGTATCTGCTTCCCTCTGGCCTCTTTCACAGCTATGTCAGAAATAAAAAGGTGGCTTCTATTAGTCAAAATTAGACCGAAGTCTGCCAACATCTCAGCTGCAAAGAAAGATGTGTTAAGGTGGATCATTCCAAGCATATGGTCACAGATCTGAAACAAATCCATTTGGGAGTTAGGCAGTGTCAAAATATCTTAGTGGTAGCATGGACTCTTGAGTAGACACCTTGAAACTCAAGACCAAAGCCCAGTAGTCCCCTAGCTGCTCGGGGACATCTTTCTTAGGGTCCCACTCCTTTAGCGATGGTGGGTTTGGTGGATGCTCCAGTGATTCGGGGGAGCTTGGTTACTTTTCCAGCCGCCCGGCTCCATCACCTGTAACTGCTCTGGCGGGGCACGCCCAGAGAGTGTGCTGGAGAGGGGAGAGACGGAAAACACAGGGACAGGAACAGGGAAGGAGGACACACGGGAGGAGAGGACAGAGCACCGTGGCTGACGGAAGGCCGAGGGCCGGGAAGAGAACTCAGTACTTACCCCAGCCAGGAGGGAGGGGGCCCAGGGGATCATGGTCAGTCGAAGCACTCGAAGACTAAACACAAGAAACACAGCAGAACACAGAGATTACAAAAAGCCACTGGTGAAAAAATAAATCAATCGATAAAAAATAAAAATGCCAACGACTCGCTTCCGCATTTGAGCACTCTGCAGGGAACGCAGTGGGACTTTAGGTGGCATCTGCTCCTCTCAAAAGTCTCTGGTTTTTGTTTTGATTTTTACAGAAAAACCAAAAAAGAACCCTGTGCACGGAGGGCCCAAGTGAGTTTTGGAAATGGTAAAGCGATGGGGAGGAGGAGGCACGCCGGTGAAGGTGTGCCAGGGTGGCGGAGGTAGGGAGCAGCCCTGGTGGGGCAGAAAGGCCGGGGAAGCAGGCTCGGCCCAGTGCCTCCGCTCAGCTCCGGCTCGAGGCGGCCAAGGCGACTGAAATCACCACCACCTCCAACTTTCTCCAAGAACCACACGCAGGAGGGGAAAAAATATCGCAGGCCTTTCCAATGAAATCATTCCCACAAGCCCTGCCCACGCCCAGAGCTTCCTGGCTGGGGCCTGGCCCTCCTCCCTCCACCTCAGCGTCCCCCCCAACCTCCCATCTGGGTGTGCAGCGTCCACCCAGACTGAGGGCACATTCATGCCCCCAGCCCTCACCTCCCCCAGGAATGTTTTCCTTCCCCTTCACAAAGCACCTTTATTCCTCCCCTGCCTGAACCTGAAGTTGCTCAGTGTTCTGTGTGTGTCTGTGGGGGATTGGGGCTGGGGGCGGGGCAGCAAGACACAAGGGGAGACAGGGGAAAGAAGGGGGAACCGGCTCCAGGACTTCAGGGTCGCTGTTTACATTAGAATCCCCTCCACACCCCCTTCAGCCAAATTCTGCTTCGAGGCCCCTGGGGATGGACTGCAGTGGACCAGGAGTTCTCATATCCTGCAGGGAAGGGGGGTGCTGTCAAAAAGTTCTGGTCATTAAATAAAACAAGTATTGTTCCACCCTTTCTTCTTCTCTTTTTTTTCTTTCTGAAACATTTTTATTTTACTTACTAAAATGTGATCGCTATAAGAGGGGATCAAGTTCTAAATGCGGACTTCAGGCTGCTGGGCTGGCCCCGTCTGGGGGTGCCGGAGCCACACACGGGCAGGAGGATGAATGGGCTCAGTCTCGGCTTGAGAAAACATTGGTGGAACTCAGCTGCCAGCAAGCCCCTTCCACAGCCCTCCCTCCACCCCCAGCTGAAAGGACAGAGAAACTTTCTTTCCAAGGTGGCACACGGGCCCCTCTTCCAAGCAAGTTCCAACAAAGATGTTTAAGTCTTGAAACCATAGGCTCCTTGATAGGACGGAGCCCCCTTTCAGGGCAGCACCTCCTGCCCACACAGAACACAAGTGCACGGAGGTGGGGGAAGCTCACCTCGATTTAGGATCCCTTATCATTGATCTCGAGCTGTGCCTAAAATTCTCCATCGCAAATCATATTGAATCATTACTGAAAAAAAGCTCCCGAATTCACAGAAGTCATGTGGGCGTGTGTCTGTGTGTTGCGGGGTTGGGGGAGATAGGGTACAGTATCTCATAAAATCCAACTCTGTTTTGTAGTTAACACATAAAAACATTCGGCAACAGGGGCATGGGAACAAATGTGAAAACACACGTACTCTACATCATGGAGCCAAAGGCACTTGGTAAGTGCTGAGCTATAGCACTGACCTTGCAAAGGGGAAGGACTATAGAAAAGGTTATTTTAAGACATTACAAGAGGACGCATTTGGTGTAAAAGTGTTTGCTGCTTCAGGTCTTGTTTTGGAGTGAGTAGATCATCTGTAAAGTGTTCAGGGCTCTCACGGGAAATCGACAACCAGCTGGTACCAACCTGGCTTCCACGGGGGCACGGTCATCTTTTGCTTAATTCTACAAATCAACAGACCAAAAAGGTCTTTACTGACAGCCTCCCTGACTAGCACTGAACTAGGATCAGAAAATACTGATCAGCCCTTTTCTGAATCCTTGCCTTTTAAAAAAAAATCTCAGCCTTCATGCAACGTAGGCTCTTTTGTTAAAGTGTTTTTTAAAAAATGTCCTTGGTATCCCGATTATTATTCTATCAGAATGCCCCGCACCCTCCACCACACACACCTGTAAGAATCGAGAAGAGGAGGAGGCAGATAGGAAAAGGAGAGACACCAGAGACTGATAAACACAAACAACACATATTAGGTTGGTACAAAAGTAATTGTGGTTTTTTGCCATTAAGAGTCATGGCAGCTGGGTGCCATGGCGCAGGCCTGTAAACCTGGCACTTTGGGAGTCGGAGGCAGATGGATCACTTGAGGTCAGGAGTTCAAGACCAGCCTGGCCAACATGGGGAAACCCATGTTTTAGTCTCTACTAAAAATACAAAAATTAGCCAGGCATAGTGGCAGGCACCTATAATCCCAACTACTCGGGAGGCTGAGGCAGGAGAATCGTTTGAACCCAGGAGGCAGAGGTTGCAGCGAGCTGAGATCACGCCACTGCACTCTAACCTGGGTGACAGGGCGAGACCCCATCTCAAAAAAAAAAGGAGTCGTAGCAAAAACCACAATTACTTTTGCACCAACGTGATAAAATCAGAATCAATGGGAGGTGATGCTCACAACAATTTACTTCTTATTGTTAAATTGAAGTACTTGACGATTTTGGATACGTCTTCCCTCAGGCACACAGTACAAGTTGAAAAAGAAAGAAAGCCAGAAGGGAGGAAGTGAACAAGGAGAAATGAAAAATAAAAACTATGCATCATGGCCAGAAAACCAAAAGCCAAAAACCCCACATCTCCAATGAACCAACCGGCTACCCTTCCTCTTCTACCACATTCCCTTAAAATGAGAGATGTCAAGGTGTTACGTGGAGCAGAAAAGGATGTAGATGGGGGAAAGCAGGACTCTGCAGCCAGAAGGGAGATCCTGGATGTTCTCTATCACTAGGAACAGAAAAGAACACTGGAATCCTCTTCCCGCGTAATGGTCCCTGGGTTGGGAGATCTGGGGTGCAGGCCATGAGCCAGAGAGCTCATGAGAGTTCAAGTCCCTTGGGAACTAAGCACAAAGTTCCAGTAATATTTTAAGATACAAACTCAGAAATAAAGAATGTCTAGCAAATACAGCTGAGGGTAAGAAAGGTCTGGGAAGGGCATAAAGGTTGCAGCATGGAAGGCGGGTTTTTTTTTTTTTTTTTTTTTTAAAGGATGCACCAGATGGACACAGAACAAAATCCAGGTGCTTGAGAATTCAATGCAAGGGGCTCTCTGCAGAGTAAGAAACAAGTTGTCTGTAAGAGTCACAAAATAATCTGTTTCTTTTCCTTTTCCTTTTTTTTTTTTTTTTTTTGAGATGGAGTCTCACTCTGTCGCCCAGGCTGGAGTGCAGTGGCGTGATCTCAGCTCGCTGCAACCTCTGCCTCCTGGGTTCAAGCGATTCTCCTGCCTCAGCCTCCCAAGTAGCTGGGACTACAGGTGCCCGCCACTGCACCCAGCTAATTTTTGTATTTTTAGTAGAGACAGGGTTTCACAATGTTGGCCAGGATGGTGTCGAACTCCCGACCTCAAGTGATTCGCCTGCCTCAGCCTCCCAAAGTGCTGGGATTACAGGCATGAGCCACCGTGCCCGGTCAAAATAATCTGTTTCAATACTGCAGAGAGAGATGCCCCGGAAGTTGTCGGCCATGTGATGGTCCCGTCACAACAGCACAACGTGCAAGGCTGTGCCGGGCATCTTCAGTGGGTCCTAGCAGGAAAACGACACAAGAGGGCAAAAGGAAACTGCAAGGGTGAAACAAGCAAACGAAAAGATACATGGTGATCATGGGCAACATTAGCACATTCGTGAGTTGGGAAAGGGAAACATGGCAGAAAAACTAAGAACCAGAATTTAGAGAAACTGGAATAGGTGTGTGTTGAGGCAGACAGCAGGAAGGAATGACAGGAGACTGCAATCTGGGATTCCCTTGATTTCCATTTTGAACTCTATTTCATGGTCTCTGCAGTACAGCAAAGAAGAACAAGGTCTCAGTTGAAGCTCAGCAAGAGGAGGAGGGGAGGCCGCTAGTCTAGTATTGGATCTTAAGTCTTCCGAGTCAAACTCTGGGCCTAAGCCAAACCCCAAAATAACTATATGAAAGCAACCCTTCTTACTTGTAACCAGGACATGGCACCATAGCAAACAAGAGGAGAAAACCAATGCCAGAGGGGGAGGAAAATCAACAGAGAGACATGGAAAGCAGACCAAAGAAAGATTCCTGCCACATTTTTCAATATGAGTCTTGTTTCATGGAGAAAAGGTAACCACCACCTCCATGCAGAACCCTCCCACATCCCCAGCGAGGCTGAGAAAACCATTTTAGAGTATTCAGAAAGAACAATTTTTTAGTATTCAATTTTTACTTCTAGGGAACCCTCCAAGTCAAAGTTCTACCTCTAAAAACCCAGAATAATGTTGCTAAGAAAGGCAGGCAAAAGGAAGGAAGACTCCAAAAGACCAGGCAGATGCGAGCTCCAGAATCTGGGAACCTTCCCTTTCACACACCAACATCTTCATCAACCTACAGAACCTAATTGGTGGCTATTAAGGGGAAAAAGAATTGCTTTAATGCATCTTATTTTATTCATTCATTTATTGAGGCAGGATCTTACTGTCATCCAGGCTGGAATGCAGTGGCACGATCATAGGTCACTACAGCCTCAGACTCCTGGGCTCAAGCGATCCTCCCACCCACCAGTCTTCCAAGTTGCTGGGATTACAAGTGTGCATCACAATACTCAGTTCAATTTTTTTTTTTTTTTTTTTAAATGAGAAAAGTTGGATAATCAGGCAGACAAAAAGCATGTGAAACTCCTAAAATATGTCCTTGTCTCTAAGTCAAAGGACAGATAGGTCAAAGAAGAAAGATGCCCCAAACCTTCCCAGTTTTGCAGCCATGGCCACCCAAGAAAATGGCAGGCAAAATCTTTGGGGCCCAGCTCAAAAGGAGCAATCACTGAAATGTGGTGAAAGACGAGATTCCATCCAACTCTGAAACATGCCAGAACTGGATGTAAGGCATGTGTGGCAGGCATGGGTGGGAAGCCTGGCCCAAGAAAGTGTGCAGTGCTGCACTGGGCTGGACAGCGGGGCCCTGGCTGGAGACGGGCATGACCATCGACCCTGGAGGCAACTTACTAAGACAAACACCACACTTTCTGCTCACCCCTGCTAAGGAAACTGAGGCCCTCCATGGTTTCCTCCCTGTATGATGAGCAATGCATCCCCACAGACAGAACTAACCAAGGGAGATGCTGCAGTGACTTACGGCTGATGATCAAAAGTCAGGGGTCCATCGGCTGGGTGCGGTGACCCACACTTGTAATCCCAGCACTTTGGGAGGCCAAGGCAGGTGGATCGCCTGAGCCCAGGAGTTCAAGACCAGCCTGGGCAACATGGCAAAACCCCATCTCTACTAAAAATACGAAAAATTAGCCAGGTGTGGTGGTGCATGCCTGTAGTCCCAGCTACCTCCGGGGGCTGAGGTGGGAGGATCGCTTCAGCCCAGGAGGTCAAGGCTGCAATAAACATGATCGTGCCACTGCATTCCAGCCTGGGTGACACAGAATGAGACCTTGTCTCAAAAAAAAAAAAAAAAAAAAAAAAGTCAGGGGCCCAGCTCAAAACATTTCCAGCCTGGAATGCACCATCATACCCTGTGTTAGTTCTGCTATAGATCCCAACCTTCACACCTAAAGTGCTCTGAGAAAAGACAATCCGCCAACTTGGCAGTCCCACACCTCCCTACCAAAGAGGCTGTGCAGCTGGGCTTCCCCAAGTCCAGGTCACTGTGGACCCTCTAATGGGATGGAGACTCCAGCACGTGGAACTGGGAGGGTTCCCAAAGGGACACAGTATGGGAGACTGTTCAGGCAGTTAGTTTGAAACCAGAGCACCCAGAATTCTGGACTAGAAAATTTAAATGTGAGTCGGGCGTGGTGGCTCACACCTGTAATCCCAGCACTTTGGGAGGCTGAGGTGGGAGGATTGCCTGAGGTCAGGAGTTTGAGACCAGCCTGACCAACATGGTGAAACCCCATCTCTACTAAAAATACAAAAAATTAGCGAGGCATGGTGGTGTGCACCTGTAATCCCAGCTACTTGGGAGGCTGAGGCAGGACAATCACTTGAACTCAGGAGGTGGAGGTTGCAGTGAGCTGAGATTGTGCCACTGCACTCCAGCTTAGGCAACAAGAGCGAAACTCTGTCAAGCAAAGAAAGGAAAAGACAAGACAAGACAAGAGAAGAGAAGAGAAGAGAAGAGAAGAGAAGAGAAGAGAAGAGAAGAGAAGGAAAGGAGAGGAAAGGAAAGGAAAAGAAAATTTAAATGTTGATGGGAATGTTGGCTCATGCTTATAATCCCAGCACTTTGGGAGGCTGAGGAGGGCAGGTCACTTGAGGTCAGGAGTTCAAGACCAGCCTGGCCAACATGGTAAAAGCCCCATCTCTACTAAAACTACAAAAATTAGCCAGGTGTAGTGGCGGGCACCTGTAATCCCAGCTACTTGGGAGGCTGGGGCAGGAGAATCGCTTGAACCTGGGAGACAGAAGTTGCAGTGAGCTGAGACTGTGCCACTGCACTCCAGCCTGGGCAACAAGTAAGACTCCATCTCAAAAAAAAACAAAAAAGAAAAAATAAAAACAAAAGAAAATTTAAATTTACTCTTTAGGTAATGACCACAAAAGGTTTTGAGCCAGTAAATGGATGCAATGACAGTAACATGTGAAGACTGCTCTGGAGGAAAGAGGCCAGATGGACTGGAAGAGAAGGAAGGTCAATGGAGAGAACAGCTTAGAGGCTGCTCTAGCAATTCAGATGGGAAGGGGCAGAAGATGATCAAGCATCAGATCGGAGGCTCAGCTAGACTAAAGATAAACTTTTTCTGCAAAGGGTCAGACGGTAGGCTTGGGCTACTTTAGGATTTCTGAGTTATACAGTCTTTATTGTTATACTCAACTCTACCGTTGTACCACGAAAGCAGCCACCATTAATATGTAAACTGCTGGGTGTTCTTATGTTTCAAGAAATTTTATTAACAAAATGAAGTGGCAGGCCAGCTTGGCCCATGGACTATTATTTGCCAATCCCTGATCTAGATGAGCCCAAGGATCTTTCATCCTTGAGAATCTGTCGGATAATAAAGATCTAACAAAAAACAGTAGCAGTTTTTTTTTTTTTTTTTAAAGAGACGGGGGTCTCACTATGTTACCTGGTGATTGCTTTGATCTGGAAAGGTGAGGGATGGGAGAAGTTAAAGCTGACCTTCAGGGTGCAAGTCAAGGAAAATGGACTTGAATGAAGGGTGCAGAAATGAAAGTCGGTCTTGGAAGAAAGATGGGGAACTCAGTTTTAGACATGTTGATTCCTTAAACACAGAGGCTAGACATGGAGCTGCTGAGTGAGGAACGCTGGAATTTGAGGAATTTCACTGTGATGAGTAAAATCTCCAGGGGCAGAGCGCTGACGTTGCCAGATGCTGTTTTCCCTGCTCACCAAGCAGGTCAACAGAGAACGTGGTGAGGCTGCACATGCGCAAGTGCAGGGAGGCACCCCCACCTCAGGCCAAGCGCCTGCCCTCTCACCTGGTAGAGGAATCTTTGGCTGAAGTGCTGCATGGCCCCCTGGAGCTGATTCCGCTGCGACTGCCACTGCTCATAGTTGCGCACGTACTCCGCGGTCGGAGGCTGCCAGGTGGTGGTCCTGGTATTGTGATCCACATAGTAAAACCTGCCTCGGGGATCTGTGCGTTTTTCCCAGCTGGAAACAGGAACCTCAGAATGAATATAATGACGACCCCACTCCCATCCCCCAGCTCTAGAAAAGTCTCAGGATGCCTAGCACAGCCAGGCAGGCCCTGTCACAGAGGCTGCTGGGGCTTAGCTGGCGATAGCAGACATCTGTGGTTGCTTCCGCAGCACCCAATCCCTTCTTGCCATTAGCTCTCAATTTCTAATTTGGGGATGCATGTGGTTCTGGGGAAGCTGACTCTGTTCCCAACCTCAGAGCTGCACGGTTGCCTGGACCAGAAGTGCACATGTGATGTATGCGGAGCCAGCCACAGCCAATCTCAGGACTTCTGCTAGCAAATCTAGGAAAACTAACAGTCGTTCATCTTTTCTGAATATGACTGAGGAAGCATGCGGTCCTGGGGGCCACTGGCCACTGTTTAGGACCCAGAGACAATAGGAAGTTGACCCAGTGGATGGCGGAGCAGAAAAATGGGAGAAACGCCGATTCCTTGGTGATATTGTTGAGTAGCCCAAGCTTCGCTTGGAATCAGGATTGATATCTAGAATTTTCCGTTACATGAGCCAATACATTGCCTTCATTATTTAAGCCAACTCTGATAACAACTTTTGTTACCTGCAACTGAAACTCTCCTGATATAAAGTGCCAATGAAAACATGTTGTATGGTCTTTGGTTTGGTTTTGTTTTGAAACAGAGTCTCACTGTTTATATTTTTAGTGGAGATGGAGTTTCACCATGAGACTGGTCTTGAACTCCTGGACTCAAATGATCCTCCCACCTCAGCCTCCCAAAGTGCTGAGATTACAAGCGTCAGCCACTGCACCTGGCCTCAATGATTATTATTATTATATATATTTTTTTTAACTCAAGGCCTCCCTAAAAATGGTTTTCCCTCAAGTGGTTCCTAGGACCCACAGTCAGTTCCCAGGTTTTGTCTGGATTCTGCCTGCTGGAGTGCCTCACCTTCATGACTGGCTGTCACCCTTCATTCAATTGAATGCCACAGCTCTCCCCCCACACCCAGGTCTTTCCTCAGTTTCCTCATGTCAGTTCTCCTCCCAGGGATGAAACCAGGCCAACATCATTCCCACTGCTATCAGTCAATCACTCAGCCTGACTACTGCTTTTTCACTGTCTCCCTGCCCCTGGCTTTCCATTTTCCATTCCTATGTCCAGATTTGTATCACCTCACCCCTGGACTACTGCACCTACCCTGGAATTAACCTCCCCACTCCATCCAGCCTATAAACAGCCATCAGAGTAACCCAGTAGACTGAGCCCTTGGGTCACACTCCTGCTCAAAAACTTCAATTGACCAGCCAAGGCAACAGAGGGAGACCCCCATCTCTACAAAAATATTTTTTAAAAATTAGCTGGGGGTGGTGGAGTGTGTGCCCTTGGTCCCAGCTACTTGGGCGGCTGAGGCGGGAGGACTGCTTGAGCCTGGAACATCAAGGCTACAGTGAACTATGGTTATGCTGCTGCACTCCAGCCTGGGCAACAGAGTGAGATCCTGTCTCAAAAAACAAAAAAAAACAACAACACTTCAATTGACTCCCCACTGCCCTTGAGTCAAAATCCTTTAGTAAGTACGCAAGACTCACAAAAATCTGGAATCTTCCTAGCTTTCTCGTAATTTGTCTACCCCAGGCTGGAGTATAGTAGTAGGATCATGGCTCACTGCAGCCTCACCTCCCAGGCTTAAGCAATCCTCCACCTCAGTCTCCTGAGTACCTGGGACCACAGGAATGCACCACCACACTCAACTAGTTTTTTTTAAAAAAATTGTTGTAGACATGGGAGTCTCCCCGTGTTGCTCAGGCTAGTCTCAAACTCCTGGGCTCAAGCAATCCTCTCGCCTCAGCCTCCCAAAGTGCTGGGATTACAGGTGTGAGCCTCTGCACCTGGCCCGAAGCCATATGTATATAGTTTTGAAACACAAACAGGACTGCAGGGAATATAATGAAAAACCACGTTCTCTTGCCCCATTGCTGACTCCTGTTCCCCAAGGACAACCACTTTCAACTTTCAATTGCTTCTACTAGTATATGTGTACATCTGTGTCTCTAAATAACATGTCTATTTCATTGCTTTTTGTCTTTCCTTTAATACAGAGACAGGGCCTCACTATGTTTCCCAAACTGGATTTGAACTGCTGGGCTGGAGCTATCCTCCAGCCTCACCTTCCTGAGTAGCTGAGTAGTCTCAGGTGTGCACCACCAAGCCTGGCTCAAGATTTGATTTCTTGTTTTTGTTTTGTTTTGTTTTGTTTTGCCCTATTTGCTATCGCTTATGGACTTTCCACTACCAAAGATGAGGAATGAGGATGTAGGTATTGTATTCCATCCCTCAGCTATCTCCTCCCCTCGTCCCCTCAATATGGAAAATCACCATTAAATCAATACTCAGGGTTTGGATTATGATGATGTAGAATACTGTAAGTATATTTCCTTACTTGTAACAACTTTTTTTCTTTTTTCTGGAGGTAAGAATGTCCTTATTGCCTTCTGTGTGGTTTTCAAGAACCCATCACTGATGCATCCCCAGATTCTCAGACGGGACAGGTGGCCTGGCAGTGGCCTTCCTCTCTCGGCCACATCTCTCCCTTATCTAACGTGGACAGTTGTGTGTCCACCTTATACCTGCTCTGTGTCCTTGACCTGACTCGCCTTCCCTTCTCCTCCTCCTGGGAGATTCCACGGCCTTGGGGTTAAGTTCTCTGTGTCTTGCATCCCATTCATTCTTCTTTCTTAGCTTCCTGGTGGGATTTGGTGGGAAAAATCATGGAGTAGCTTCCGAGAAAGGATGTATCAAGGTTAATTTTTTGAAGCCCAGAATGTCTGAAGATGCCTTTATTTCTACTCTCACATTCAAATGTTAAAATAACTCAACGTTGATTTCTAGACAGGAAATCATTTTCTTTTTTGTTTGAGAAAGGGTCTTGCTCTGTTGCCCAGGCTGGAATGCAACGGCATGATCATGGCTCACTGCAGCCTCGACCTCCCAGTTCAAGTGATCCTCCCACCTCAGCCTCCCAAATAGCTAGGACTACAAGCACACACCACCATGCTGGGCTAATTTTTTGTTTTTCGAAAAGACAGTGTCACTATGTTGCCCAGGCTGGTCTGGAACTGCTGGACTCAAACGATCCTCCTGCCTTGGCCTCCCAAAGTGCTGGGATTAGACGTTTGAGCCACTGCGCCCAGCAGGAAATCATTTTCCATCGGAGTTGTGAAGGTCCTGCTCTATAGCTGTTGAGAAGAAGGATGGCACTCTTGGTTCCTGACCCTTTCTAGGTACTCTGTCTTTTCCCTCTGGAAGTTCTGAGGTTGTCTCTTGACACTTGGAAATTCAATCAGATGAGCCTTGGGGTGAGCCTTTTTTTATCCTCTGGGCTAGGCATGTGGTGAGCTGTTTGAATCTGGATACTTGAGTCCTGGCAATCTTCTTTTCTAATCATTTCCTATTGCCTGTTTCTCTGTTCTTTCTTGCTATTCCTTGGTCACATCTTCTCATCTCCTTATCTCCAAATTTTTTTTTTCTTTTTTTTTTCTTTTGAGACAGAGTCTCGCTCTGTCACCCCAGGCTGGAGTGCAATGGCGTCATCTTGGCTCACTGCAACTTCCGCCTCCTGGGTTCAAGTGATTCTCCTGCCTAAGCCTCCTGAGTAGCTGGGATTACAGGCATGCACCACCACGCCTGGCACATTTTTTGTATTTTTGGTAGAGATGGGGTTTTACCATGTTGGCCAGGCTGGTCTCGAACTTCTGACCTCAGGTGACCCACCTGCCTCGCTCTCCCAAAGTGCTGGGATTATAGGCATGAGCCACCGTGCCTGGTCCAAATTTATCTTTCAACAATTCTACTGAATTTTTCATTTCTGTTGTCATATCTATTAATTTCTAAAAGCTCTTGCTTTCTACCTGGTCCATTTCATGGCCTCCTGTTCTTGTTGCACAGATGCCATTATTTTCTTCAAAATCTTTGAGGATATCAATTATAATTTGATTTTCCTTTCCAAAGTTGTTTTTCAGCTTCCTATATTCTTTTCACCAAGTCTCTTTTTTCTGTCTGCTAATCTTTGGCTGTTTGGTCACATTTATTTTTATTTATTATTATCATTTTTTGAGACAGGGTCTTGCTCCGTCACCCAGGCTGGAGTGCAGTGGCACAATCACGGCTCACTGCAGCCTCAACCTTCCAGGCCCAAGTGATTCTCCCACCTCAGCCTCCCGAGTAGCTGGGAACACAGGCGCGCATCACCACACTCAGCTAATTTAAAATTTTTTTTTGTTTTGGCCAGGCTTGGTGGCTCACGTCTGTAATCCTAGCACCGTAGGAGGCTGAAACAGGTGGCTCACCTGATGTCAGGAGTTCGAGACCAGCCAACTGGCCAGGCCAACATGGTGAAACCCCATCTCTACTAATCTCTACTGAAAAAAAAAAAATTGCAAAAATTAGCTGGGCATGGTGGCATGTGCCTATAACCCCAGCTACTTAGGAGGCTGAGGCAGGAGAATCACTTGAACCTGGGAGGTGGAGGTTGCAGTGAGCCAAGATTGTGCCACTGCACTCCAGTCTGGGCAATAAGAGCAAAAATTCTGTCTAAAAAAAAAAAAGTATTGTTTTCTTTTTCGTAGAGACTGGTTCTCCCTATGTTGCCTATGCTAGTCTCGAACTCCTGGACTCGAGTGATCCTCCCGCCTTGGCTTCTGGAAGTTCTACTACTACAGGTGTGAGCCACCACGCCCAGCTGTGTTCAGTCACATTTAACAGTGAGCCACTAAAACACTGACTAAGTTCTGTATCCTCAGCTGGGGGCCACAGACTATAGAGTGACCAGGAAGAGTCTCAGCTATTGCACGAGAAGGTTCCCAAATATCACAATCTATGTTTCTTTCTCTTAGACTGACCACTTTCCCCAGCAAAAACAAACAAACAAACAAAACTACCCTCCAATTTTCAGCCTGGGGAATGGAGATACCATCCGCATTTAATCTCGTTTCTGAGTTCATCCTGGCCTTCAGCTATAGTTTGTGTCCTCAGACCTGGTCCTCCCGCTCTCTCTGCAGCTTCTCAATGTCAGAGGCAGGCATGAGGCGCTGTGTGTGTGTGTGTGTGTGTGTGTGTGTGTGTGTGTGTGTGTGTGT